>NC_084949.1:23261240-23376240 GCF_949316205.1 Platichthys flesus
CCCGTCTGAGACGAACTTCATCCAGAGCGTGTGGGACGTGGAGCGCACGTCCTCGGGTTTGTCGTAGCCGCAGAAGCGACCAATCAGGGGGCTGGTCTCCAGGGGGCCGTCCCGAACCTCCAGGTAGTCGTAGGCGCAGCTGTCGTGCCTCTCGATCTGCAGAACGCACACAGTGAGTGACACAATCATATTGTGTACTATTGTGAATTTATACCTATACATAGGTACTGTACATGCAGTGATTATAGTATAAACACATCTTTAGATATAGTCAGATACATAGCGTACTGATACTTTGTGTACTATGCTTCTTATCTTTCTGAATTTCCCTCGGGATTAATAAAGTATCCACCTATCTATCTATCATCATATCTTATAATAGAGTAGAACAGAATAGACTGGTGCAGATGTTAAGAGGTTGATTTGAGCTGCAGTGAGAAGCTGAATGTTCATGTGTGACGTGAGGTCGGCAACACACTGACTCATTTAGCACGCTGACATTTTAACAGCGTAACAACTACACAGCTAATCCTCAACTGCCTGATCTGTGTCTCTGCACACTGTCACACACACACACACAAACAACCACACACACACACCCGCACCCACACATCAATGCCCGCACACATACACGCACCACCACTTTATTAACTTCTTAGCAGTTATACAAGCATGAAATTTGACCCAGACATTCCTAAGGACACACACACACACAATCACACATCCACACACACAAACACACACACACACAAACATGAGCGCACACATGCACGCAGGGAGGGAGTGAGTCACCTCGAAGGCCTGGAAGCTGAGCCCCACGTTGTAGCCCTCGGCCACGGTGATCCTCCACACACACTCTTTGGACGGTCTGTAGTCATCGGGGTAGTTCGGTGACTGGATCTGTCCCGAGTCCTTGGTGATCTCCCCCCCGCAGATCGCTGCACACGAGGGACAGACAGAAAGACGGAGGGAGAGAGAAAGAGACAGAGGGACACAGAAAGAGACAGAGGGACACAGAAAGAGATGGAGGGAGACAAAAAGAGACAGAGGGACACAGAAAGAGATGGAGGGACACAGAAAGAGATGGAGGGACACAGAAAGACGGAGGGAGAGAGAAAGAGACAGAGGGACACAGAAAGAGACAGAGGGACACAGACAGAGACAGAGGGACACAGAAAGAGACAGAGGGACACAGAAAGAGACAGAGGGACACAGAAAGAAATGGAGGAGACAGAAAGAGATGGAGGGACACAGAAAGAGACAGAGGGACACAGAAAGAGATGGAGGAGATAGAAAGAGATCGAGGGACACAGAAAGAGACAGAGGGACACAGAAAGAGATGGAGGAGATAGAAAGAGATGGAGGGACACAGAAAGAGACAGAGGAACACAGACAGAGACAGAGGGACACAGAAAGAGACAGAGGGACACAGAAAGAGACAGAGGGACACAGAAAGAGAAAGAGGGACACAGAAAGAGACACAGGGAGAGAGAAAGAGACGGAGGGAGAGAGAAAGAGACAGAGGGAGACAGAAAGAGACAGAGGGACACAGAAAGAGACAGAGGGACACAGAAAGAGACGGAGGGACACAGACAGAGACAGGATGAGCTATCAGTAATTCAAACACCTGAAACATGCACTGGCTTCACAATGAATAATGAAAATCCCAAGAAATCAATGCATAGAAGTCACTCAGTCGCTACATTGAGATCTTTCTGGTTTCATAACCCAGTCAGTTTGAAGTGTGTGGATTCACAAACTTCATGTTTATCAGTTAGAAAAGAGGAATTACCTTCATAAACGGCGGCAAAGCCCTTTCCCACCCAGTTGCTGCTGCTGCGGAACTCAATCCACATTCTGCTGTCAGTGGAAATCAAGACGTCAGGAACTTTATCTCCACAGAACCTCCCTGTGAAACAAACACACACAACACAAACACACACACACACACATTTTTAGCAATACAATGAAGGCAAATCAGAAAGAACTATTCCCATATGAACAATTAAACAGCTTTTTCTTCTTGTAATAATTCAAATTCATGCTGCACCACTGATTCTGACAGTGCATGTGATTGGCTGCCTGCCTCTGGATCTCACCGAGCAGCGGAGCTTTCCTCCAGTATCCGTCCCGCACCTCGATGTAGTCGTACCAGCACAGGCTGCTCTTGTACAGGTCCATGGTGGTGAAGTTCAGAACGATCTGAACGAGCCAAAGAAAAACACACATAATGAATAAAGTCAATAAAAATCTATCAGAGAGCAGCTGACGGGAAACAGACCAGAGGAGGAGGACGGTACCTGAAGAGATAGGACTTAATCAATGTTCTTATTTTGACTGGCAATGAATGCTTTACTCTGCAGGATGCTTACTATGTGTGTGTGTGTGTGTGTGTGTGTGTGTGTGTGTGTGTGTGTGTGTGTGTGTGTGTGTGTGTACCTTTTCTCCAGGTGTAACAGATATTCTCCACACACAGTGCGTGTATGAAGGGTATCCATTTGGGTAACCAGGAGACGAGAAGTTGCCCGTTGACTCTTGAAGCGTCTCCCCGCATGCTGCAAAACACACACGCACGCACACACACACAGACACACACAGACACACACAGATGGAGTTAGATTTCTGTGGTAAGTCCTGCTGTTGGGTATAATCCTTACAGCTGAGTCCTGTGAATGTTACTAAAGAACACTTGGCTCTCTCATCTGTTCTTATTCTCAATCGGCACAAACTTTTTATTTAACTGCCAATTTAAACCCCGAACAAATAAATAGACATCAGACAATTTGTCCGAACAGCATCCCCACGGCCTCACACACTCTTCTCTGAGCCTCATGTCTGCATTACCCGACCCGTCCATATGGAAACTGTTAGAAATGTAAAGGAATTAAAATTGGCCTCCCAAACAAAAAGCGCATGTTTCATGTCGTCTTTAGTTTCTTTCAGTTTTGCACGTAGGAGGCTGTGGTTCATATTCCTGTGTGCATCAGAGAAACTTGTGAGGTCCGACCACAAGGGCCATCAAAGACCCCCGTCACTCCATAGCAGCTTTCAAAATAAAACTCCCAGCAGCCTCTTTTACTGCAAGTGAAGAATAGTGACATATTTCTTTAATCACTGCAATGAAGACAGAAATAAGAGATCGAAAAGCTGGAACGGCTGTTTTTCTCTTTTTTTTTTATTTATGCTTCATTTTGAGTTTATCGCCGTCGCTCCCTCTCAAAAGGAGGTTAGCCAAATGCGCCTCTCCTATCCCATCATGCATGCTGTTCTCCCCCCACAATGCCCTGGGGCACTGTTCATCTGTCAGTGAATATGGTATCACTCAAATGTGACCTTATAAGGTTGGCGTTGCAGCCATCTCCAGCTGAGACACACTAACACAGTGTTGTTCTCTTGCCAGGATCAGAAACAGATTCGATATAAGAACACACAGAGAGCGTGTATACGTGTATAGATACAAATATAAACATGCTCACCTTTGATTATTACATATTTTCAGATTAAAAGCAAATTTAACTGAACAAAATTGGTCAACGTGAATGAATTCATGCACAAGAAAACAAAGAAACAAAGAGTACCGAACATCAAACACGATGACCTGGAGTCTATAATTGTCTTGAGGATGGAAATATGTGTGTGTGTGTGTGTGTGTGTGTCTGTGTGTGTGTGTGTGTGTGGACGGCAGCGTTTGCGATCGTGAACCTTTTGCAACATCACAGCGCGGCTCAGATCTAGATGACGTCACGGCAGCTCGACTGGGACCAGGACGATGCCAGAAGAGCACAAGAACTGACGGGAGGAGAGAGTGTGCGTGCAAGTGTGTGTGTGTGTGTGTTTGTGTGTGTGTGTGTGTGTGTGTGTGTTTGAGGCCAGAAAACCAAGCGTGTAGCTTCACGTGCAAAAAAGAAGTGACCTAACCTCCCCGCTGTGTGTCGGAGAACGCAGGGACGGGTCAGTCTCACACCGAAGATGTGAGCAGATAAACAGATGTCATCCTTTTGTTCTCAGCTGTGACGGCAGCTCACACACTTGTACCGACACACACACACACACAAACACACACACACACACACTGTGGTCGGGTAGTAGATATATCAGTACCTGGACATCTATACAGCTTCCTTGCCTGTGAAATGTCTCCTTTACTGAGCCTGGTCCGCTGGCCGATAGCAGGCCGCACGCCGTTTTCATCTCGGGACGGGAGGATGGTGTCGAGGAACATCCCCCTGCAGGGAGGACAAGAGGTTTAATAAACACCTGAGGATTAAATATGACATTACAGAGCATTATTTCATCTGCACGACAATATCATTTGATCTGTTCTAGGATCCACTGTTCACCCGAGTGTGTGGAATGGGAGAGTTCATCAGAGGAGGGATGGCTCAGATTAAAAAGCGTCCTCGCACAGAGAGCACGTAAAGTGAACCCATGACTCCTCTCGCTGCCAGATCGGAGCTGGCTGATCCTAGACGGACGAGATGTCTGAAGATTGGGAAGTTACTTCAGGATGCTGGAAACTTTCCATCGGTTTATTAGTTCGACGTTATATGAGGAAAAAGTCCACGTGAGCACGAGTCTGATTAGATCTCAGATACTCAAAGGTTTCTAATGCAGGACTGTTTAAAAAGAAACATCTTGTTTTTCTCTACAAAACTGTTTTGTTGACCTTCCTCTAATTTCTGCCTTTTTATGATCCTTTCATAAGGTCGTTAAGATTTGGATTTCACTGGTCACAAGAGAAAGTCACATGCAGAGGTCAAGACTCTAAAAGGTTTGTTTTAATGTTATAACAAGTTTACTGATTAAGACATCCTTCCATTATCAATACCACTTATCCCTCGAGGGTCACATGGTCTTCAATTAACTGACTGGAGAAACCTCTGATTTTGAACTAAGTCATTTATTTAAATTATATGCAGCATCAGTCAAACCTAAAAACGTTGGGTTTAATCCCGAGATTTAACAAGACATGTGGACGTAACCCAGAATGGAACTCATTAGAGCACAAACCTCAGTCAAGGCCAAACAGTTGCCTTACGAAAACACAATTAAATTAATTGCACAAACTCATAAACATCAGTCCCAACATGATGTTTCCATCAAAATCCAATAATTAGTATTTGAGAAATCATAGAAAAATTTAAAAAACTGAATTTGACCCCTGATCAATAATGAATGGGTTAGTTTTTGACACATACCACATCCCTCCACCATAGTGATCCGTCCAGTAGGTTTTGAATTAATCTTAGTTTCCAACTAACACACAAATTAACAGAAAGGTATAAAAACAACAACCCCCTTCACTCCGGCTCTTGGCAGTGATGCCTCCTCTGTTTTTATTCTTTTTCCATTGGACAGTGTTGTTTGTTTTATCACTTTGTAAAAGCCAGAGACAGATAATACATCACTTTTTAACATGCTGTATTTAATAGATACTTCAAATGGGAGACAAGCTGCAGCTCTGAATTCCACAACAATCAACAACAACTTCAACATTTCACGAGACACAGAGCAGACTTTAAAAAGTTGGGAAAGCTCAGCTGATCAGTTGTTTACCGTGAGAAGGTGTTCCGGGCGTAGTGCATGATGCTATCGAAATCATACGGCTCCCCGAGGGAGTTCACCTCCCCTGGCTCCATCTTGAGGAAGTTATACTCTTGGCCTGGGAACACACACACACACACACACAGACACACAAACACACACACACACCAACACACAACAGCAGCATATGAGCAAATAGTGTGATAGGAGACTGTGACCGTGAATAGACATTTAAAGGACACGTATTAAACAACTTGAAGGTGCATTTGAGAGCAGAAGATCAGTCTGGAGGTGGAGGTGACTTCACAGCACACACACACAAACACACACACACACACCAACACACAACAGCAACACATGAGCAAATAGTGTGAAACAATACGATGACCTTGAATAGACATTTAAAGGACACGTATTAAACAACTTGAAGATGCATCTGAGAGCAGAAGATCAGTCTGGAGTTGGAGGTGACTTCACAGCACACACACACACACACACACACACACACACACTCACACACACACACACACACACACACACACACACACACACACACACACACATACACACACTCACACAAACACACATACACACACACACACACACGTCTGCTGTCCCTCCACGTCTCCGGACAGGGCCGAAGCTGATTGGTTCACGCTGCCTCTCTCAGGGGGACGCGTCTGGCCTCACCTGGTTGGATGTTGTCCCGGATGATGGTCACGTGATCGTCGCGGTCGGGCCGCGTGTGCTCGTGCCAGAAGCCGATGACGTGGCCCAGCTCGTGCACCACGATGCCGAACTTGTCACAGTTCTTTCCTATGGAGATAGCCTGGGGCCCGTTGCCACGACGACCCACATAGGAACAACACCTAATAAGGATTAGTAGGAAGTTGATAGCAGGGAGATAGGCGGATGACATTTACTACACATTTGGCAGTGAAAGCAAAAAAAAAGCCTCAGCTGTGTTGTATTCAACTCACACACACACACACACACACAGACACACACACACACACACACACACACTTGCGTGCACACAAGTCTTTTCTGGATTTCCTGCCTCGTCCCACATCCACAGGACGCCAAGCATCGGGGTTTACTCACATACGACAAAGATGCGGTTTCATAACCCGAAGTTAATAAGCGGTGAGAATTCACACATTGCTGCTCACAGAACACACACAGAGCACACACACACACACGCACACCAAGTAGACACACACACACTTTCATTCTCTTTCTCCTTCTGGTTAGCCGAGACATCCGTGCCAGGCTAATAAATCTGATTAAAGTTATCCAGCGAGCTGATTGCAGCCCGAGGATCAGGAGTCACTGGAGTAGATCGAGTCTTTTCTTGCAGGATTTGCAGCGGCTGTATCGGTACAATTACTTCACCAACACACACACACAAAACACACAACACACAACACACAACAGGTGCAGCAAATGTATTGTTGTGGTTGCACCATCACGACTGGGTTTACCCTGTTTTCTTTATGTCTCTCTCTGTCCCACACACACACTCACAAAGCACAAATCCAAGCTGCAGGATATTTATACATCAGATTAAAGTGTCTAATCTCTGATGAAAGCAGCCAATCACAGGACACGAGACAACTGGCATCACCAGTTCACATGTAGATCTGCGGCTCATCTCGACGCCTGTGAGGAGCCACGTTTAAAAATCGGATCTGTTTGTGAATGAACGGCTTCGGCTGGAACTTTTACGGAATCGTGTCGTGCATCTGTCGAAATAAAGAGGTTTGCACGTCCAAGGAAACGATTTGGTTATTGGAGATATTGTGTTATTTTAAGAACGAAGACATTGTGCAGACAATTCTCTCATTGTTGAAGTGCTTTAACACTTAAGGTCAGGGTATTGCTTTAAAATGTGTCATTAGTATAAATTACTTGAGTTTTAATGCAATATTATTTTTTGGCATCTTTTGTGAAGAACATTAAGAAAACATTTGAAAAAGAATCCACAGATTAATGTGTCCTAAGATGCTAGAAATCTATGAAACTATAAATTTTAAGGAAATAGCGAACATGCATGCAGCACATCACGGAGGGCTCAGTGTGATTTATTAGAATTTGATGTTTTGAATTAATTAAAACATGACACATTTAAAAAGAAGCAGCAAATCCTCATTTCCATGGAACCAGTTCTCAATCTGTGCTTGATTATTACTCATCAAATTAACGTGTTGGGCAATTCTTTGTCGATCAATTAAATTCTTTTCCCACCGATTCTGGGAATTGTGTGAATCCTTCTCCCTCTACACAATCTCCTGCAGTGACTACCCCCCCCCCCCCCCCCCGTCATGAACCCTTACAGCACCAGAGCAGTTCAGTGCCACCACTGTACAAACACACTCTGACCCCCCTGCGCTGCCACTCAACAGAACAATGCACTTCTGCAGAGTAAGAACAAAAAACTGAAAGGAGCTGCATGAACATACAAACACTTAAAGCGGCGTGTGATTGGTGGGACGGGGAAACAGGAGCAGGACAGGAAGGAAAGCGGAGCCATTGTTGAGTGACCGCATCGTCTCTCGCTGTGACAAGGTCACCGCTGAGCTCGAGGTGCACACATGCACGCACGCACACACGCACACACACACACAGACACACACACACACACAGAAAGACATCTTCCAGACTCACCCACAGGGTCTGTAGGTGAACACGATGTAGCTTTCCTCATCTGTCTTCTCAATGAAAGTTACGCACGTCTGTTTCTCCCAGTGACGCATGGCCTGTTTGAACATGGCCCTCTGGCTGCCTGGAACACACACATTTTACATCCGACTTTTACACAGTCACAGTCAGTGTGTGTGTGTCAGTGTGTGTGTGTGTGTGTGTGTGTGTCTGTGTGTGTTTTAGTGCTGAGCAGTGCCGGCAGCCGTCCAGGGGAGTTGCTTACCAGTGAAGTTTCCTCCTATGACGTAGGGGATCACTCCTCCGGGCCAGATCCTCTCAGCTCGAGACGTGGCCGCTCGAGGGGTCCGGCTCTTCCCCGTGCTCCCAGTCCTCCCACCTTTCCCAGTTTTGCTCTTGGGACCGGCAGCTCCCTTGCTGACGTTCTTGGGGAGATAATCTAACAGAGTGCGGAAAGAGACTGTGAAAATACTTGTGTTCAAACAGAACAAATTACCAAGATATTAGATATCACTTCATAGAGGTTCTTCCATACTATGGGATTTCTTACACGTGACCTTTCAGAGTTTGTTCTAGGATCAGAGAGGAAGAAAAGTCCAGCAGCTCGTTTTACTTCACATTTAATTTGAAGAGGTTTTTAACCCGAGCTGCATGAGTGGAACTTCTCTCCAGGATTCTGGATCAACGGCCTCTGCTTGTGTGCAGCGTGGAATGAATCTTGAATTTGTCAACAGTCCAGCTACAGTTACAGTTACAGTATTGAGTGTCTGTTTTAATGAAAAACCTGACATGTCTCAGCCTGTAACCTCCATCGTGGAGTTATGCTTCACACGCGTCTGATTTTCTCATCGTCCATCAAACCGCGGACAAGCAAAGACTTTCTCTCCTAAAAAAGAACCAGTGGTTTGTGTGGTTTACAGTGTTTTCACGTTATGATGATGAAAACAAGGTGTGTGCTCGGCCTGCGGCTTCACTCTGCACGGGGTCACAGGGGGGAGGCAAGTTTACAAATACACTTTTTACAGTTTTTTAAGAACCTTTTCAGACCTTCAGGCTGCCACGATTTCTAACAAACCTGGAAACTGAGCTCATGGATTGAACGATTGTCAAGTAAATGTTTTTAGTTTCAAAACCTGTCTTTGATTTAAAGTTTTCGGCTAAAATACACAAAGTAAAAACACAACTCTGCACAGTAGAGCTCCAAGAAGTGGACATCGGGCATCAGTGTCACTATCTAATCCCATCTGTGTGAGTACAACTACCTCTAATGACAGAAATCACATTCGACTTACATTGAGGACCCATACTACAGCAAGCCACCAGGGGGGTCCAACAGACAGGCTTCACTTTTGCCGTCCATCTTTATATTAAGTCTATGCTTTTAACTGGTAGTCACTCAAAACCTTAATTAGTTAAAATGTCATGATACTTCTATAGATGCAGTTGCAAACTTCAACTAAGCTTCTACAGAAGAAACTGGACGGAACAAAAATTGAAACCAGTGGCTTCCCAAAAATTTGTGCATCGTGTAAACCATAGTAGTTTTGGTTAAATGGCTTCAACAAGCAAAAACCGCCGGCGTGGTTGTGTTTCTGGAGACAAGTCGAGATGTTTAGTGTCCTTACCGAAACCAAATCTGCGTATTCTGTCCAGCAGCAGGTATAGCGACCCTCTCTTCTCTGCGATTTCATGTTCCTCCAGGCCGCCTGACACACACACACACACACACACATAAGGGCCAAGATTTAAAACATCGACATCGCGCCATCGGGGCAAACGATTCAACACCTTTACGTTGAGTCCACTCACCAGACGTGTGGCCCTGCCGGGAGTGTGTGTGCATGTGTGTGTGCTGCGTGAGGTCTATCGTCCTGTCGATCTGGAACATCCGCAGGTCCTCCTCGTCCAAAGCGATGTCGCCCCAGAAAACCGCTGGAAGGAAGGGAGAAGACGCCACAGTCACAATCAGCATCGTGTCAGTCATTCAAACATGTGTGGTGAGGCCACTTTGACCTTTGACCTTTGAGCGCCATGAATCTTAACAGTTCATCCGTGACTCTGAAATCACTCACCAATCACTATATAGTACAGTATATCCATTTTGTAGTGCTGTCTGAATGTTTAGAGACATGTATTTATACCCCTATATAGTGAGCTCCTTGTTTCCCACAATGCATCATGAAAAGATGGTCCCTTACCAAGTAAAATATACCATCATGCATTGCACTCGTGGCAGAGCATACAATCAAACCAGAGCATCAAAGCACAAACTGAGGCAAACCAGTGTATCTCTACATTTAAAGATACTCATTCACTCTCATAGTTTTCTCTCATAGAATTCCCTATATAGAGAAGTAGGGGTTAGTGAATGAGGGATTTCAGACACAGCCCACATGAACATTTGCCGTCAAGACAACATGAGTTAAACCTTGACCTTGACCACCAAAATCCAATCAGGGCTTGAACCAAACTTGACGAGTTCCCTCGAGGCGTTCCTAAGATGTGGTGTTGGGAACTGGAGAACACGACTCCTCCGGGCCTCTGGCTGTCGCCGGCTCGGAGCCATGAAAGAGAATAATCTTATTAATGAAGTGTCACCACAACAACAGCGGCACGGTCGTTTGCAGAAACTCCACAAGGGGGTCGAGAGGAAATTGAGAGCCGTGAGTTTTGAGAGCACTGCAGTGACCGAGTAAAGACATTGGAACCACGGGACCCGAACCGAATCCCATCTGATTGACTGGAGTCTGATTCCAGAACCATGTCCAGAGTTTTCAATGCTGGTAAGGGTTTTGATTTGATTTCCTTTTGAGAACCCTTTTGATTTAGTAAAAAAACACAGAGCTCAGCCCAGGTCAGGAAGTGACTTGGGTGTTTCTCTTTATCCTTGGTGATGATTGACCTTCTAGTTATTGATTCTCTACGTTTTAACAGTTCTCTCAGACCACAACACACAGAGGGTACAATAGTTTCACTGCGATCCTGCAACCAAACTTCACCCGAACATGGAGGCAATCATAGTAAATATCAATGGGAGAGCGCGACACACACAGACACACACAGACACACACACTCCTCTCTCCCCCCTCATCCTTCCTCTTTCCCGGGCAACACAACTAATTCCGTGGAATCAATTCAGTTCCGATTCCCTCGGCCCCGATTCGATCCAGAGGTTCCCAGATACTTCATGGTTTTTATTTTACCAGGAAGCTCTTGGACCTGGTGCATTATTAAAAATATTAGTGTATTATCAAAAATATTATTTACACATGATTATTGACTTACATGTCAGCAAAACCCCCTCATCTTTTCAGAATCCATCATTTCCAACACAAGCCATGTGAATGGGGTTGATGCCTTCTCCAGATTTCCTTTTTACACATTGCACCTCCAGGTGATGTCTCCTTTTTGGAGATTGTGTTTTTTTATTTCACCTCCATCTTTCACATCATACATATGAGTTTAAACACTGGAAAAGGCAAACCAGGGGCCTTCAAGGGAGCAGCTCCCGCCATGTTGTATGTCTCTCACGGGCACCTTGAAGCGATGCAAGACTAACAGGGTTAAGGATTCACTTAACGCTTGGGAAAGGGCCAGAGACTGTAAAATGCACACATTAAAAAAATGGACTCGTATTTTAATGCCCGATTACTTGAGCTTCAGTGTGTTTTGTAATGCACATGTCAAAAATAACCTTAAATAGAGAAAATGTATCTTGATTTCTTCTTTTATTGGCAGCACAGAATCGACGTTAAGAGAAGAAACAGAGCAGGAGCCAGAGATCAGTAAGGAGCAGAGCGGGGGGGGGACAAAATGTTTCAGGAGGTAACTTCTCGATTTACAGGAAAGCTGCAGAAAACAAGGACCAGTGCAGATGTTCGAGCAGAGATCAACTCATTTCTCTGCAGAGACGGAATTTGAGAAGACTTTTCAACGTCCATTTTCTCCTGCTTCAACCCCTCGTCCTCTTTTCTGCCTCTCCTGCATCTCAACCCAAACACCAGGCGGCCCGAGCTTCTGTCTCCCGGCCTCTAACAATGAGCACCTGAGTGATAATCATCGCTGAGTGATTAGCTGAGCAGAGTCGCAGCTCTCCACAGGGACCCGGGACACTGATACATTAACAATGGCGCGGGAGCAGCTCGGCTAATTAGGATCGCCGCTGGGGGAAACGGGGGGTCAGGGTGCCATTGTGCTCCACTCGGCGCTATTGTTGAACCCGGTCGCCACAATGACCACAGATGGTTTACGGATCACGATATCAGATACAGACGAGGAGTGTGCGCTGTCCGAGAGGAGGTGTGTGGCATTTTGATTCGATAGATTTGAGGATAAAGTCAAATCTGGAGGGCGGAGCTGCAGTAATAGATGAGTTAGTAAATCATGAATCTATTATCTAGACATCACAATGCAGAACTGGAGGGTTAAACATAAAGTCTGCGTTCAGCGACTCGTTGGCAGGAAAGTAAAGCATCAGACTTTGAGATGTAAAAGCAGTTTATTTGATTCTGAAGTGCTTCATGTGGGTGTTGACTTCACCGAATAAAGACTCTAAAATAACAGGATTACAGCAGATTCTGTGTGGTCGGCACAGACGCCGGTACAGATGTTATTTCTGACACCGAATTACAGAGAGCAACAGTTTGCTCGGACTCTCCCGTGCACTGCACCCTCTGTGTACGTGGTGTCATAGTGAGAAAACAGCATTAATAACACCTTAGAGGAGAGCTTTGCTTTTTCTGACCCCTAGTTTGTTAGATAGGTTTTTTTCTGCATTTAAAATGGATACAACATTTTAAAAGCCCATCAACGTCCAAACTACTCCGGAGTTTTAGAACCGATAAAGCTGAGAAGTAAGTAAACGCTGCTGGTTCCATTCATGATAGAAAACTCCACGTTAGCATTTTGGTCTGAACGGGCAGAAACTAAGATGTTTGAAAATGATGACGCTAGCTGATTGGGTCTGTTGTCTATGTTAACAGCTGTTGTGCAGTTAAATTCTACATTTTACATTGATACAGTTCTTTACATGCGTAGAAGAGGAGCTATGATTCGAGCAATTTGCGACAATTCCTGTTAAGCCTATACCTTTCAAAATAAAAGCATAGTAGTATGGATGTAGCTGAGGTTTCAGACAGAGGCTGAAAAGAGGAGCTGCAGCAGTTTTCTGAGCATTAGAGCTTGTGAAGCTTTTCAAGTAATGAGCCGTATTAAAATGATGAACCCTGAATATGAGCAGATTGTCCCCTTTACTTTACTGGCTTGTGGGACAGTGTGTCTGTGACACTGAGCTGACTTTCTACTTCGGGTACTTTCACATCTTTCGGGGCCACGAGAGAAAACCACAGGGACTGAAAGTTCTCCCGGAGTAAAGCAGCTGACACAAGCAGAGACACAAAGCGAGAGGAGCAGGGAGAGAACAGTGATTGTAAGTTTGGCCCATTGATCGTCGGGGTCTTGTTAATCCATAGAGGAACCATAAATAGCCCCAAAGTCAAGAGGGGGAGGAGGGGGGAGGAGGGGTGAGGCCGGGAGATGCAGGAGGAGAGATATTGATCCGAAAAACCCCGGGACGTCCCAGGAGACCTGCAGCCTGCTGACCAGGGCCTTACTGTATAACCTTCAGCAGGGGCACTGCAGCAAACACACACACACACACACACAAACACACACACACACACACACACACACATACACGCACACACACGCTCTGGAGTAATGCACCAAACACAAACTGAGAGTCAAACTTCCTTCACATGCGTCCAGCACCTCCCACCGTGTCGCTCCGTTTCCAGAGCGGTTGTATCGATCAGCTTTTTGTGTACAGACAGGACCAATGTCAGCTTTGTGCAGCAGCAATGGCTGTGTGTAGTTGTGCGACCTGGAAAATTAAAATGCATTTGTGCCGTTTTCATCATCAAGCAAGTTTTGGCCAATTAGCTCATATGAGCCTGATCACAGTTCTCTGTGCAGTGAACTGTAATCTATTAATAAATCGATAAGATGCAGTGAAATATGATAAATTAGACGATTTAAAGACGCAGCAAAAACTGTAAAATGATAAATGATATTAGAATATATTAAAAAATGAAATTCATTTGGCAATTTGCAATTCTGATCATTCTAATTACATTAATTGTTTTCTTCTTCTTTTATTTCGAACGCTTTACAACTGCGTTTTTAAATGTATAATAAAAAGTACCATATATATAAACCATAATTCATTTTTTTTATCTCTGTTTCTTTGTAGCTTTCAATCTTTTATTCACTCACGTTTGCATGTTTTTAATCAGTTAATGACTTTTGATTGTCCCCCCCCCCCCCACTATAAATCTTGCTATAAAACAATATATTTACTATTTTTCATGAAGATATGAACTAATTTAATGAATAACCCTAAATGGTCACAGTTGGCAGGAGAAAGCCACGACACAAGGGATATATGGGGGTTTTGTAACGTACACAATATTAAGTCATGTTGTATAAGAGCAGAATCTTAAACACAAACATTATTGTTTTGCGTTACCGCAGCTCATCGTTAAGAATGTGAAGAATTATACACACAGAGTTATTCCCTCATGCTGCAGTCACTGGGGTGCAGCTAAACACACACACACACACACAAACACACACACACACACACACAAAGCCTAAGCTTCTCATTATGAAAATATAAGGTCACACTGTAGGTGGGAAAGTGTGTACGTGTGTGTGTGAGTGTGTGTGTGTGCTGATCCAGTGTGTGTTAATATTATGCTGTACATAACAGTGACTGTGAGCGTGCTGTAATATTAAAAAGAGATTATCTTTGCCCTGTTAAAAGATTTCCTCCACAAGTAATCATTGTGCAAACCGGTTGATCCACGGCACCAACGCTCCATGAGCAGGAGCCGGTGCCGGGGTTCGAACTCACGGAGGTGAGGCAAGGCCCAAGAAACACACCAGCAAAAAACGTGATGACACACACACACCAACACACACACACACACACACTAATCTAATCATATGTTATTTCTGGCTTAAACACAGTTCCAGACACTGACAGAGGCCCAGTTACACTGATACATCACACTGTGCTTACCTCCAGCCCAGTGTGTCTCTGTCTGTGTGTGTGTGTTTGTGTGTGTGTGTGTGTGTTTGTGTGTGTCTGCAGACTAGGGTAGCATACGTTTCTTCATGCATGAACACTGATAAGAACAGATGGCAGAGCAGTCAGGCGAACAACTGGACGTCTGAAACGACCTGGAAATAACGTCCAGACTGATCCTGAATAGAAACGTGTGCACGAGCCGACGGGATTCAAATGTTCTAATATGAATGGAACAAAATGCCGATACAACATATTTTTGAAACAAGGGTAAACTCTCACACGAGCAAACAGAAGAGTGAACAAGGGAACATGAGGATTCACACGATCAGGCACCTGCAGGAGTTAGACAGGATGAGACAAACAAATAGACCTACACAGTAAAACCCATTAATATAGATTATGAAGACCCTTAGTCTAATTTGTTATTTCTGGTTCATGATTAAACAGTTAATGACAAACATCTCTGTTCATAAACAGATCAAATTAACAGGAATATAAACGTTCAAACTGTCATAAGGACCCAAGTAGAACTATATTTACTAACACAAAGAATTTTTTTTCAAAATGATTGTGTTCTCGTCCAAAAACAAAAGAAAGGAAGTAGAATACTGAGTTTGTTGCCTGAGGTGGAGAAAACCCACAAATTCCCAATTCACATTAAAGGTCAAAGGAATTCAAAGTTATTGGGTTTCTAGTCCCGTGTGTTTGTTTGAACTGCAACAAACCAAACGTCGATAATTACAATATTCAGGTCAAAGCAAAAGGAACATCTGCGACTTCAAAAGAAGAGCACGGTTTAAACGGTTCTCACAAACCCGAAGAACAGATAAGAGGCCGAGAAAATGTTCGGTATGAGACAGAATAACATGATATCATATGACAGAGAGATAACACTAGAAGCTCCTAATCACATTACTGTCGCACCGAGACTCCGTTCCTGCAGGTCATGGGTTTGGCCAGACATCGTGACGGGACATGAACACGTCTCCGTTTACCATCAGGGTGGCCCCGGGTGTGTGCACCCGCTGGCCCAGCGTGTCACCAGGCTCTGATGTGCACATCAGAGGAACAGGAGATAGTTCTGCTCTAGAAGTTGAACATCAAGAGCATTTCTTTCCCCCTGTTGCTCACTTTTAAAAGCCTTAAACGGTCTTGAACCCAAATACCTTTCAGATTTATTGACCTGGTTCGTGACCTCTCGACCTCTCAACCACTCAGACCTGCGGACGGAGCCGGGCTGTTCCCCCCCGGGCGACTGAGCCTCAGATCTCCCCATTGAAGTTCTGCTTCTTTTAAATCGAGGATTACTCAAAAAGATAAATTCCATGAAACTGCAGACGGGCTGGGTGTGACCCAAAGAAGAACCCATTACATCTTGGATCAGATCCGCATAAACGGGCGGATCCAGGAATTCTTGACACTTTCTTTAACATAGGAAAAAGTTAGACAATGCTGGAGTTTGGACTGCTTCAACACAGATAATGATAAACTGCTGTTTGTCCTCGTGTTTGTATTCAGATCTATTCTACAGCAATAGAATTGTCCTGATTTTCGGATAACACCATCCGAATAACCATAACGCTCTTTTCTATATTTTACATTCTGCAAAGTTTGCACGCTTGTAGATTTGGTCTGAACAAACATGTCAGGAAGCAGCAGAGAGTGCCTTCGAATCCCCTCAGCTAAAGTTTAGAGTTCAACGGGAAATAGTGTGAAACGAGGAGAGAGAGGAAGGAGCAAAGTTCTGCGTCGGTAACGAACCTGCATCCGCTTGCTTAAATCCCTTCTGATTGTTTTATGTAATAAATCAATTTCAAAAGAAAAATCTTGGGAGTTTACCCACGAGTGTGTCAGTATTTAAAAAACTTGAATGCCTTTAGGTAGAAGTGCAACATAATGATGTTTTTACTGTTAAAGTGCAGGATGTTTGTTTCAGGCTAAAGTTTTGAATCGATCATTGTCAGGTTGTTGTGCACGTGCACATCACACACACGCACAATTAAGACTTGTTCCTACACAATCATCACAGTGTGTGTAGCTTCACACGGTCCAAACACACTGGGAGCACCTGTAAAAGCTGTGGTAAGAGATTAAAGAACAGGAGTTTGACTGTAAGGAAGAATCGTGGCTTCTATAAATACCAGCAGGAAAAGTGAGGTGACACGAAAGGCACCTAGATATTTAATAATTGAGCAATGCGTGGCAGGTGGGGGGGGGGGGGGGGGGGGGGGCGCCAGTGCTGACTCATGACTTCTGTGGCTCCGGAACAATGACGCTCCAAAACAAACAGTGGGCTCTCAGCACGGCCGCAGGGTTTGTGCTGAGGAGGGAATCCTGAGGAAGACTTCGGAAGCTCGGTGGCTGCAGCCCTCTGCTCGGGAAAATCCTGTTTAACATAATATGAGTGAGGCCGCTCGCTCTCTAACACACACACACACACACACACACGCACACACACGCACACACACACACACACACACACACACACACACACACACACACACACATACACACACTCTGCCACGGTGTCAAACACACACACACATTGCTCTTGTTTCCTTCCTACTGAGGAACGGGGGGGAAGGGGTGAACAGTAGCTGCAGCTCGCTGTCACGACATGGAGGGCTTTACTCACACACACACACACACACACACACACACACACACACACACACGCACACACAGACACACACACAAGTACATCTGTTTGCGATAAACTCGGCCCACTCGTATAACTGAGGTGGTTGTTACACTTGGATGGAGAAACAGCTGTAGGACCGAGCTGACAGCCACTGAGGAGTCACCTGAATCCAGAAAAAGACCAACACACTGGTTGTGTGTTGCTGCTCTGAAGGTTTCATTCATTTTCTGCTTCACAAAGAAAAGTTCGGCTTCAGTCACAATTCATCCAACAGCCGTCCACTTCTGATCTCAGCTACATAAGGACAGCAAACCATTGGTATACAGTTCCCATATTGATATCGCACATTTTTACATATTAACCAGGCATTTAACAAGTGAATGGTTGGGAATCTAACTTTCCCCTTTGCTGCTTAAATTTGCTTTGTTGATCATATATTGATGTGTTTAGACTAAATGCAACTTTTATCGTACTCGTGCAAACTATGAATCAAATAAATGAACATGCAGAAAGAAAAATCTGAGGCGAAGACTCGTGAGATGAAAATGTTTGAACGTTCCCAACACTCACGGTTTGACTCACAAACGCAAATAGCCTTTTTGTTTGTTCACACACTAAATGTTGCCGCTGCTGTAGATTCCCGATGAAGAGTTCCTTTAACCGCAGTCATCGCTCAAATAAACACGAGGATACATTTACCCAGCATGCCGTCTGGGAACAAACAGCCCACACTGTAAATTTCTAAGGATTTTCTGAAGTTGCCCAACTAATGACACAGAGGTTGACTCATGTTCTGGAACAGCCCCACACTCTGCTACACAGATGAACCAAAATATATTTATTAAGATTTTTTTGTTTTTAAAGAGGTGAACCCCTGCAAAGTGTGTTTTTGTTTGAACTTTGAATTTTAAGTTTCCACATCTAACAACTTTTCATTGAGTTTGTATAGATCCCCAAGTTCCCTAAAACGTGTTGGTCTGATGCTGTTCAGGTTTTCAAAATAAAGCAACACTGTACTCCTCAATAAGAAGCTGTATTCTTCAAATGCCACAGTACCCGCACACACACACTCAGTCACGACTGGAATTGATCCTCGTCACAATAAAAGCGTAACAAAGTCCTCTTCTGCTCTGCACTAAGAATCTAAGATATTCTAGAGTCATTTCTGTACAACGTGAGGAAGCGATGACGCGTCACTTATCTTTATATAAAGTCTATAATTCACAACAGCAGATAATTAAAAGTCAATAATTAACCTAACAAATCACAACTCTCCATTTTGACATTTTCAGCTCAGATGCAAGTTTCTCATCTCTCGAACTCACGTTGTAAACCCTGAGCTCAGCGACGTGCGTCCATGAGAAAATGTACATTATGTATTGTACACACATTCACAACACATTCCTACGATACACTATTGTATGTGAAGAAGAGAAGCAGAAGTCTGTCCCTGGGGTCGCTCTTGAAGAAACGGCCTCGTTGGGGTTTGTTTAGCTTTCGCTCCGTGTGTGAGCGTTTTACGAGAACAGTGATTTGGAAGGAAGCATGAATGACTCTTGAGTGAGCGTAAGAGGCTCGTGCACGTCCGCGCGAGTGTGTGTGCGTGCGTGCACGCCGCGTGTGTCATCTCCAGCTGAGTAGCAGGATGCAGACAACCAGGAAGAGATAAGCGCGGGTGAATGGAGGGAGCCCTGAGTGTGTGTGTGTGTGTGTGTATCGAATGTGTGCCTGTATGTGTGTGTTCACATGGGGAAATCACTTCACAAAGGCCTGGAAGTGTGTGTTCTCCCATCTAGCAGCGCGGGACTCGGAGGAGATAAGCAGCCAGCCAAATATTCCCTCCTTGTGTTTTCCCAGCGAAAACAGGAGGCGGAATACCAACCACTCAGACTGATGCCACAGGGTCAGGCCAGGAATGAGCCACGCTTCCACTTCTTACAAGCTGCACACACACAAAGTCCGGACCCCCCCGAACACACAATCGGTTGATGATAAGGCTGCAACTACTTATCAGTTTATCACCGGATAATCTGCTGAGAAAATAGTGAAAATGCACATAAATAAGAAAACCCATGGTTGTGCATGTAAACCTTTGACTTGATGCATTTGTGCATGTAAATCCTGGTATTTAGATGATGGTAGTTACTCTGGGTTTGTACTGGTAGGTGTTTTATAACATCTAAAGTAATATATCTGCATAAAAGATTGATATAGTAAAGAATAGACATGAGCTGTAGACATGTAATGTTCACTTTTATTATGTGTGAGTGAGATGGTGGAAGACATCACGAGCACATTCACAGAAACAAATGAAAAAGTAAAAACCCATTACAAGTCCCCAGAGGCCACTTTCATTTGCTTGTTATGTCCGACCAAACAGTCCACGAAGCAAAAGTTACAACATGCGATGATATAAACAGAGGAAATCCTCACATGTGGAAGCTGAGATAAGTTAATGACCCTTAATATGTGTGGAGTCTGTAATTTGACCAAAAGCTCCACAACACTGACTAAAGGGACCCTCGGGTAATGAGCCATCAAGTAATTGTTCCTACGTGTGAAACTGTGTAAAGAGCCTTGAGATCACGTGTGTTGAAATTCGGTGCGATGCAAATAAACTACATGAAATTAATTTGAACATAAGAACATGTTGAAGGAAACAGAAATGACCAAAGTGGATGAAAATGAAGTGAATATGAATAAAGCTTGAAGGACCAGTTAACCTGCTTCTTTCAGGGCTGAGCACAAAATGAACACATGCATACAAATTTGCAGTTGGACATTGAGACAAGGATTTGTTTCAGTCAGTGTGAAGCATGGAGACATTCTACTGTGACCATCGGGGGGGTTTGACTCCAATATCTCACATAGAGACAGAAGCAAAACGCAAAGTTCTGACATATGTTCGTACAGTCAGTCAGTCAGTCAGTCAGTCAGTCAGTCAGTCAGTCAGTCAGTCAGTCAGTCAGTCAGTCAGTCAGTCAGTCGGTCAGTCAGTCAGTCAGTCAGTCAGTCAGTCAGTCAGTCTGTCAGTCAGTCAGTGAGGGGGAATACGTCTCCTGACTGGACTCAAGCTTTCCCAGTGGCGTGAGTAAAGGGAGGCAGACCTCTGATCTGTGTTGAATCTGAAGAGAACCTCGTAACACTGATGCTCTTCACGTGAAGTCCAGACCCAGACCTCAGCAGCAGGTCATGCCCCGCCCCTCTCTAGCCCCTAATTCACTGGTTTCTATCACTTGGATTCTCATTTGTGTAGATTTCACTGAGGCAAATTGGTTGATTGAATGTTAATTGGCTGTTGTGGTGGTGATACACTCTGAGATGAAGATAAGATCTCATCCTATGACAGGTTTATTGATGGATGCAGGTAAATTTGAGGTCCGTGCACTTTTTCTTGCCACTGAAGAGAAACTGTTTCCTTCGTGTTCACGGCAAATCAGATAAATCATCAGTGTGTTTTCTCACTCACGTTATTTTAACCTACAGGAGTCACTCAGTTACACAGCATGCAGACTGACTGTCTCCCTGTAACCTGCCGGGCTCCCAGCCAAACACACACACACTCACACACACACTGACACTCACAGACACACACTGACACTCAGAGACATACACTGACACTCACAGACACACACTGACACTCACAGACACACACACTGACACTCACAGACACACACTGACACTCACACACACACTCACATACACATGTTAAGTCAGCATAAGCAAACGCCAAAGAGTCATGGGACCCCAGTATCAACATAAAAATCACCAACACAGAGATCAGTGTAACATGCAGATGAACAAACACACACACATTCACACACACACACACACACACTGGCCAGTGTCAGGTTTGTGTATTCGGTATGTGAGGAATGTGTGTGGGTCAGTGTGTGGACGCTCAGTGCTCTGGGTGGAGTTCTTATCGGACCGACGTGTCATCACACACAACATTAAGGGCCATTAACACACACATGGACGTCCGTGTACACAAACACAAACACACGTATGCACGTTCACACGCCAAGTTCACCGGGCGTAACCAAAACAAGAATCCAGATTTAAGAAGATGCAAACTGCTCTTACAACACCGCTGAGGAGAGGAGAGGAGAGGAGAGGAGAGGAGAGGAGAGGAGAGGAGGAGAGGAGGAGAGGAGAGGAGAGGAGAGGAGAGGAGAGGAGGAGAGGAGAGGAGGAGAGGAGGAGAGGAGAGGAGAGGAGGAGAGGAGAGGAGAGGAGAGGAGAGGAGAGGAGAGGAGAGGAGAGGAGAGGAGAGGAGAGGAGAGGAGGAGAGGAGGAGAGGAGAGGAGAGGAGAGGAGGAGAGGAGAGCAGAGGAGAGGAGAGGAGGAGAGGAGGAGAGGAGAGGAGAGGAGAAGGGAGGAGAGGAAGAGAGGAGAGGAGAGGAGGAGAAGGGAGGAGAAGAACATGTGATGGAACCTGTCTGGTGTTAAAAGTTGACACGAAACAATCTTTCAGATTTTCGTATTGTTTAGATTTTCTTCTCTGGTTAAAAATATTTCCTCATATAAATCACGACGCTTTGCTAATTTTAGCCCGAGGTTTATTTATGCAACATTCCTGTACAGCTGACTGTGCTGCTGCTCTCTGCACTCTGGCATATTTCATTCAATAAAAACAGATTTCTAAATTCTTAAGGCGCTAATGTACCTATTTAACAATTTGGAAAACTACGGATTTGCTTCCAATACGGCAACTAAAGTATTGTATCACAATTTTGTCTGAACCCTTTATATTTGTGCAGCCAGAGGCAGACAGGAAAAAGGACACCGATCAGGACAGTGTGTATTAAGAGGTAAAGAAAGGAAGGTTACTTTGACATTAGGGCTGTAAGTGAATCTCCAGGCTTTGTGTTGACAACATGAGTTCATTTGGGTGGAGTGAACAAAGACATCACCACAACACACACACACACACACACACACACACACACAGTTATACAAGATCTATACTAGACAAATAAAAAAACCTCTAACAAGCACACAAAGACATAAACACATCTGCAGCTTCGAACACCCTGTCGTTAAATATCATACAAAAAGTGTTTGTATGTTTGTGTGTGTGTGTGTGTATGTATGTTTGTGTGTATGTGTGAGTATGTTTGTGTATACGTGTGTTTGTGTGAGTGTAGAGAGAGAGAGAGCATCAGCGCACGTTTTGGAACAGTCAACTCCAGCTGTTTCTCATCTTCCCATCTTGACACGCGCAAACACAGACAGACGCACACTTACACGCACGTACACAGACTGTCCTCTCACACGCACGCCCCTGTCAGAACCAACGCGCTGACTGTGCGTGAGTCTCGAGGAAGACACTGGTTCACAGCACCGTCGCCGGGCTGCACGTGCACACGGATCACGATTAACTCATTGGGTGTGAAGGTTGGGGGATAGAGGAACATCTGGACCGGTGCACGCGCGCTGTCATCTCTCATACAAACACATACACGTGCCATCAGGCTCAATGCGCTCGCGTAAAAACACTGAGACAGTAAGAGTGCAGGACTCACCGGCTTTGCACGGGTCCTTGTAGTCGATGGTCTCCGCTCGCTCCTCCTCGTAATAGTCGTATTCTGGCTCCTCGTAGTCGAAACAGTTACAAATCGTCACTTTGCCCCAGAGAGTCAAGCCGGCGAGCACCAGCATGATCCAGTGCATCTTCGCGGCCAGTGCCGGGGGCACGCGGTCCATCTGCAGACAGACACAACCGAAGAAAGGCCTCCGCTCGTCTCCCCCCGCGGTGTCAGGAGATGGTCAATCCTCCCTCGGGCAGGAATCTAACGGGTCATGGCTGGAGATCGGTGTCCTGCTGGGTGACAGTCGTGGCTGTGGGGTTCTCGGGCTGCCGGGAGTCACTGTGCCGGGCCGCTCTCCCCCATGGTCCAAGTCGCCTGGCGCTCAGCAAAGTGTCCGCTGAGGAGCTCCGGTGCCCCCCGCTGTGCAGGTGAGGCGGCTGCGGGACGAAGAGGAGACAGAGGAGCGGTGAGGGGGAGGAGGGGGATCAGCGCCGGGTGATCTCTGCGTAAAGACGCACAACAATCATCCGCCGCGGATATTTCCAACCAGTACTGTTGTCTCTCACTCACACACTTGTATAATCTCTCTCCCTCTCTGTCTGTGAGTGTGTGTCTCTCTCTCCCCTCTCTCTCCCTCTCCCTCTCTCTCTCCCTCTCCCTCTCTCTCCCTCGTGTCCGGTATACTGTCTCTCTCACCCCGAGTCAGTGCACCGCCTACACACACACACACACAATGGGAAATCTCCTAGAGGACGAGCAGAGTCAGAAAACCCAACAAAGCGCGTAAACATCACAGGTTTACGCGCGGTGACAGTGGAGGAGGAGGAGGAGGAGGAGGAGGAGGAAGCGCAAGGATCATTGCAGGTTATTCAACTTGACTCACGCGGATCCGTTATGGAAAGCGAGCGTATTCAGTATAAACCGGCAGTGGTAAAAGTAACACAGCGGTCCCAAACCCGCCTGTGGGCTTTAGTGTCCATCAGCCCCCAGAGAAGCGGTGCGTAATGGCTGTTAGCGGGTTATTCAGAGGCAGGTGCCAAGTAGGTGACAGCCAGACCATAAAAGCACAGAGGTTCCAGCCCCACTGAGGATCCTCTAACATGAAGAGTATTCACTGTGACTCTTTTAACTCGTTTTCTGCCACAGAATGAAATACAAAAAGGAGTTCAGGTTTTTTGGGGGAAGTTTTAGTGCCAGAAAATTAACATGAATTTGTCTTTTGTGCGTAAAAGCGTTGAGCATCATGCACTAAGCAGCTCAGGTGGAGATATCGGCTTTGCCTGTAGCGTATATTTCCCAGAAATTAAGCCCAGAATAGACCGTGGCACTCGCCACGAGGTAAACAATGATCGAGTTTGGGAAAAATGTGGGAAATCATCGATTCAAACCATCGATCAGTGGCGGATTTGAAGTTATCATTCTGAATTTTGTTCATGTTTTCAGTCAATTTAACGATTGAAGTTTGTACATATGGTCATATAGATAGATAGATAGATAGATAGATAGATAGATAGATAGATAGATAGATAGATAGATAGATAGATAGATAGATAGATAGATATATAGATAGATAGATAGATAGATAGATAGATTAATAGATAGATAGAGAGATGTCATAGCAGCAGTATAGGACGCACAACAACAGATGAGATAATGTGGGTCCATGATCCTCCACTGCGTCCCTGACACCCAGAAGGGTGTGTATGGAAGTGTGCGTTCCTGCGTGCGTGCGTGCGTCCTCGTGTGCTTGTGTGTGTGTGTATAAAACGAAAGAGAAATCTTATTTAAAGTGACTGCGCGCACGGTAAAGTTGTCAACAACCAAACCATAATCTCCCTCATTGCGCCTTGCACGCGCACAGACGCACACACACAGACACACACACACACACTCACACACACACACAAAGATACACACACAAACACACACGCTCACGCACATGCACACTCGGGGGCAAACAGCAGCAGTAAAAATAAAAACAGCAGCGGTTGTTGACAGACAGCCGGTGGACACCTTGCAGAGGTAAATCCTCCTGAGACGCGTTCACCTCGCGTCCTCGCAGCTTACCTGTTACCTGCCCGGGGCGCGTCGGCACCAGGCGGCCCATCATGCCCCAAGTGTCCGGGTCATCTCAGGGGTCTCCGGGGAGCAGGAGGAGGACGAGAAGGAGGCCGAGGAGGAGGAGGAGGCTCCGGGGTCGGTCAGACAATGGCGGTTCCGAACGTGCAGGTCTCCCACCATTTACCGGGAGATTACCGGAGCGCGCTGTCTCTGCTGCTCGCGACTAATCCGGCCCTCGGTGAGAGGTAGCGGCGCGCTGACGTCACTCTATCAATCCAGCAGCAAGCTGTCCACTACACACGCCCCGGGCCGTGCACAAATCCCCTGGAGACTAACACATACACACACAAACACACACACACTGACCACACAAGTTCAAAAACCTGGCATTTCACTGTATCGGTTCAGAAGAAGGATATTGATTTGACCTTATATCATAATTATCATATTTTTTCAGATAATATATGTTTATAATGAGTATATCAGGAGTCTACTGTCTTGTCAAATAGGTTTTTGGAGCATGAGGAGGTCTATTTTCCTTCACTGTGCAATATTTAATATCTTGTTTCATATTAATAATAACAACTTTATAGCACCTCTCCAAACTAAAGTTATATGGAGCTTCTGAATGACAATTATGCAAGATTCACCAATTATAACAATGCAAATCCGAACAGTTGAAAATAGGACCAAGAAGAGATTTAAGAGAAGATACTGAGTTTCCCTGCCAGAGATCTCCAGGCTTCCAGAGTCGAGGAGCCTCTAGTGACCAGTCCAGAGTTTGGAAGTGTTACCGGGAACCAGTCTGAGGATGTCAGGCAGCGTTCAGACTCATAATCACTAGATCGACTAGTGAAATCTTAAAATCAGTCCTAAAACTCACAGGTAGTGGAGAGCAACCAGGGTTTGTGGTGACGCAAAGTGCACTTTAGGCTGAAGGGAAAACCAGCCGTCCTGCAAGTATTTGGTGATAATCGGATAAATAGATGTTGAGATGTTATGAACTGGTGGCAACAGAGGATAGTAGATTACCAAAGTATTTCAGATTTATTCCCTTGGAGGGTTGTGTCAATGTGGTAATTCATCAATTTCACTAAAAACCTCCTGGTGGTTTAAATTTGAGGCCGATTCATAGTTTTCTGTTTAAGTCAAGAGGCTCCACAGAAAGATTTACAAAGTTACATTTGTCTGTTTCACTACATTTTGTATTATTTTAGTTAATTTCTATGGGTTTGTGTAATATCTATAACTAATTTTTTGCATATTACATGATCTAACTTTTATTTATCAACTGTGTTAAATAGACTGAACTTAATTCTGGTTCGTGAGTGACACTAACGTCCTCTTGGAATATTTGTCTGATACTTCTGATACTTCATTTGTTATTTTCAATTTATATACAATCTAACCAATGCTTTATAAAGTTCTCTAAAACTAAATAAACCCCGACTCAGGCCACTGTATGGAAAACACATTGTGTCTTTGTGTGTTTCAGTGTGTAGTACCTCTGTGTGTGTGTTTGTGAGCCAGAGGGACGGCTAATTAACAGTGGGGACGGCACCGAGTGGCGTTCGGTTCTCTCCAGCCACTTAACTGGGCCTGCGAGTGTTTGTCGCGCGGCCAAATCTATTCAGCAAAACGCTTCCCTCTCAAATAGGATCCAGCGATTGAGATTAATGCTGTGTGCAGGTATTTGTGTCCCTATTTAAAGCACTTATCGATCAGTGCGTCTCTGAAACTCTGTGAAAGTACCTCGCCAGCATTCTGAACCAGCACCCCCCCCTTCCCTGTAAGCACACACACCCACACACACAGACACACACACACACACACACACACACACACCAGGAGGAACCCTCGAGATGCAGCAGCCCTGCACCTTACCTGTTTAACTTTCAAGGTTTACACCAACACATTTTCTGATTCTATCTTATTCTGATTCTCATTAGCTGTTGTAGAGCAGTAGCTTCATGGGGTCCAAGCAGGAGCTGTAGCTACTTTTGCTGACCCCAGTTGATCATATATATATATATATAAAAAAAATATATATAAATAAATAATTCAGGTAAAAACAAACAAGAGAAATGGAAAAAAATTGGAGAAATCTGATATTACCGTGACCTTTGACCACTGTTTAAGATTTGAAGAAATTGTCATAAAGGCCACGGTGACCTTTGATCTTTGATAGCCAAATCTAATCAGTTAATCTGTGAACGTCGGTTCCAAATGTGAAAGGATTCGCCTCAGGTGTTCTTAAGTATCACGTTCACCAGATCGTGAAGTCTCCGTGGCCTCAGCGACCGTACGGATGGATAATCCAAACGCCTGAAGCGCTCAGCCACTGGCTGTCCCAGGCACAGAGACACGACTAGAACACTCTTGCTGTAGAGGGAGAAACTCACACTTATCATCTTGTGGAGCTGTCTTGAACCAGAGTGTTATGATGCCATCTTTGGGTGAATTAACTCCACTAATGCAATGATAACAAGTTCTTGCTTAAAGGGATAGTTCACAGAAAAATGGAAAACTCCCTCATTATCTAGTCACCGCTGTGATGGAGGGGTGGGTGATTCTTCTGGTGATTTAGGGGTAGACAGCATTGCAGCCAAATCCAATACAATTGAGGTAAATGGTTGGCGATTCTTTGAATGTGAAGAACAACTGACTCCTGTGGTGTCATCAAAGTGTTCATAAGCATCGAAATTCATAAAGACATAAAGTCTATGAACCTGGTGTAAATGAACTTGTTTTGAGTCAAATTTGAATTCCGCTGCTTCCAGACACTTGGATGACACCACAGGAGAAGAATGGAGGCAGATTGTTATTTTACGTTTTAAGAATTAATCCCAATTCCCTTCAGAAGTTCTGGATTTGGAGTGTAATGTGGACTCAAACACTACAGCCACCACCTCCATCAGCACAGTGGTGACCAGATGAAAACCCTAGAAAGGATACCTTGTCATGCAGGAATCTCCACCAGGACTCTCAAAAGGTGAGACGAGGGTCTGCAGCCGCACCCCCCCCCCCCCCCCCCACAGTCACGTACCACGACCTCCCAGCTCCTCTCACAGGACACACGCTCCATACGCTGATAAAACACTGGGACCGGGGGAGTCAGAGGAGGCCAAGGAGGGAAACGTGAAGACAGAGCTCGTGAGATGATAAGAATACCTGAGGTAAGAAAAAAGAAATAACAAGAAGAGAGGAAATATGATGTTTTCTCTCAGGCCCTGCTGACTGTGATAATGTCTTAAGTGTTTTATGAAGAGGTGGCCAGAGACATCCATCACCTTTTGGCTCAGACGCCACAGGAAGACAGTGTGCTGACGCTACAGAGGAGCAGCGAGAGGACGGGGACGACTCTGGGATATCGAGTCGTGGCATCAAACCGCTCCGGGGCAGATTGTTTTATTCAGCCGTGTTGTCTTTCAGATTTGACCCGTGCCAAATCAGGGGAAGACTGTGGAACTTCTTTCTCCACAAGTCATGGAGTCACAGCTCCAGTGCCTTGAAACTTCATCTGGACTCTCGGGTCTGACTGTATTGTGAGTGATGACTGTGACTCTCCAGGAAGAGGACGCACATTTCACAAACACAGTGTGGAGCTATGTGAAGTAGAGTCTCTGCTTCTGTAAACAGAGCGAGCAGGGGGAAGAGGTGCCGAGAGGAAATCCTCTGTTTAAATGCCAAGCCGTGCGTGCCATTCCCTTCTTCTCCTCCTCTTATCTTCTCCTCTTTCTTTTCATATATTTTTTTTTGCACCAGATTCTCCACCTTCATCTCTCTCTCTCTCCATTGCCTGTTCATGTGCGTGCGGGGGCGTGACTGAGTGGGCGTGCACGTGGCAGCTCGGGGGCCTCACATCCTCGCTCCTGCCGCACGTGCGTATAAGGAAAGATGACACGGGCCACTTTTGTTTTTCGTACCACCAGAATTCCGCGACGGGGGAGAAGAGGAATGAGCGCAGGATGCATGCTTGGCGTGAAAAGACGGCAGCAGCTGCGGCGAGAGAGCGATGGAAAAACATGGGGAGGAATTAAGGGAAAAGGTGACAGGGAAGATGAGACAGACATTGTCCCAGGGACGGCAATCAAAGTAATGTCCAGATTGTAAAACGGCTGAGGCTCAGAAGGGGCAGTTGTCCTCCACCATTGACCTTTAACACCCTCATGCCTTTTCTGGAACCAATACCACTAATATTCCACTGTACAAAACCACTACACCATCTAAAATGTTGAACGATGAAAATCTGGGTTTGGCATAAGGCTCTGGAAAGACGTCTGAGGTGGAAGGTTCAGCAACTTCTACAGATCTATGTCACCACTGAGGGTTGACGGATGTTCCTAAATCCTGGAGGGAGTTGGTGGAATTGTGCCGGCTGACGCTTCTGGAGCCGACATCGACCAGAGGGACAGGAAGGACGTGAAAAAAAGGAGAATTCCAGGAATCCACCGCCGGGAGTGATGCTAGCACAGCTTACCTACGTCACGTCGGTGCTCCTGAGGTTACACCATCAAAGGGTCGGGTCTCTGTCAAATCAACGTAGGAATCTCCATCAGTTTCTCGTCCATTCAATCATTAAAACATGTTTCAGTTTGAGAGAAGGAACTTGTGAGGTTCACGTTCAGATTTTTGTGAAGCTGTCACTCGAAACCCAGCGCTTGCACTCAAGTCATTGTGGTTCCTGATACCAGTGTTTAGGGAATTCTGACAGACTTGTTGAATAAAAAAATCCAATCACAGAAGAAAACATTTCAAGAGCAGAAGACAAATCCGAGCACAGACGATTCAGAAGCGCACAGAAGCAGCTCGAGGAGAAGAGCTGAAGCGCAGGGAAACACTTCAGCTCTTTTCCTGCACTTAAATCACTTTAAATTAAAGTTAAATCCCTTTAAATCAATCATTTTTTAGACTGCATTAAATAAAATACAGGCCCCAACATGCAAACCCATCGCTGTGATCACTTCAAACAACTGGGATTTCAAGTTAAAGCAACACGTTTATTACAGAGTCAGCACAGCGCTTCTTATTTGTTGTTGTAGAGGAGATGATATTTATAGATATGTTACAATAAATATTTGTTCATAATGAAAAGGACTGGATGAAAAGACGACTCCTGCTTTGGAGACAGTGGACGGGAGACGAAGTTCCCAACATGACAAAGACCCCAAACTGCAGAATTCACCAGTTTCCAAAGCAGATAAAAGTGGAAACTGTGACTGGGCCCAGTAAGTTCCCCTGACTTGAATCCACTCTAAAGAATAAAGCAAAGGAGAAAATGATGCATTGAGTGAAAACCTGTTATTTATTGAGGACCAGATACCATGAGACTGAATGATGTGTTTAGCTTCTGCAAAATGTGAATAACAGTTTGATGAAAAGACTTCACGGTGCTGAGTTCGATTTATGGGAATGTAAAGTCCACAAATGACTGAATCCTCCTGTTCACACCACCTTGCTGCTGAAGATGCTGCGAGTGTGTGTGTGTGTATTTGTGTGTGTGTGTGTGTGTGTGTGTGTGTGCGTGCGTGTAAATGTAAACAGTAGGTCGTTGCTGACAAAGCACTTCTTCAGGAACTTGGGATTGTGTGTGTACCCTGGCCTCTGCTCCCTGCAGATATGCTTCCTTTCAGAGAGACTGTAGAAATAAGCAGTGAAGACCTTGTGTGTGTGTGTGTGTGTGTGTGTGTGTGTGTGTGTGTGTGTGTTATGAAAATTGATGTCTTCCTCTAGTTCATGAAAAAATTTGGTTCGACTGAATCAGCTTGAAAGCTTTTTCATATGCAAAACACCCTCATGCCTTGTTAATCCCTCTCTCACACACACACACACACACACACACACACACACACACACACACACACACCTTTTAGATTCTTGAGCTGCTGTTCAACATCTGTTCACCTACAAGAGAAGAAGGTATCATCACTGTTTCACAATCAATCATATTAAAGTCGAAAACATGACTCAGATTTTAAATAACCGACTCTGGGTCATTTCTCCCGTCTTTAAGGAACATTTTGCTCAAAGTCAAACCTCCTCCTGTTCTGGGTGTGATTCGTGGTTCAGCCGGGGGTCGTTCAGTGTGGAGTTGCATCTCCCCCCCCCCCCCCGTGTGTGCGTGGGTTTCCTCCAGCTTCCTCCCACAGTCCACAGACACGCAGATTGGGATTACGTTAATTCGAGACTCTGCATTGAACGTACGGGTGTGAATGTGAGTGTGAATGATTTCCCTTCGTCCATCAGAGGATGAGAGGTGGATGGATAAACCTCCTCCTCGTTCCCTAATGGGGAATGCAAACCAAACCTATTTAGCATAAGTAGACAACCAGGCGAGGAACTCTTCTGCCAAGAATTACTCCCAATGTGCCCGTGTTCAAGAAAACAAAGATTCCTGGATCCTCCTGATTATCTGGATCTGCTCCAAAATGTGATGGAGTCCTCCTTCGCCATAGAGACACCTTTTAGACAAATCTGTTGTTGTTTGTGGAGTCCTGCTAACAAACAAACAAACACAGATTATCCTGACATCACAACATCAGGATAATCAGATCACAGCTATTTAAATGTATATGTTTTTAACTTCTCTAAAATAAACCAACGTCCACACACTCTGTTTCATGTTCTCAACGGCTGATGTTTGTGCGACTTTTCCTCCGAATCAGATGAATACAAATTACACAAATAGGTGCACAGTTATATGAGGTGGAGGCCTGCAGCTCTTCAGGAGAAACTCCTCTCTCCCAGCAGCCGCCTCTCACGAGCCACCACATCCACACACGTCCAGTGACCAGTGACCAGGAGCTGGATCCTCACAGATGAGCTGCAGAGGACGAGCGGTCAGACCACTGCACTGACACGTTTGATTGTCAGGTCGTCAGCACGACACCGTCCCCTGCAGGATTAGAAGAGCTATCACAGTTTGATTTGACTGCCATCAATAAGAACGTTTATTTCATATGGTAAAGTAACAATAATTTCACATTCCCTGAAGAAACTTGTTGTCTACGTTCATCTGTGTTGTGTTGTGTGTTCGCTGCAGTGATACTGAGCAATTTTATTACAAAAATAATACTTCACTTGAATATCATCTCATCTCATTAAATCAGCGTGTCACCAGTTATTATAAAACGTTATATAGCTGCCATTTATTCATTATTATAATTTATTAATATTCAATGATTTGATTTATCATTACACATATCTTGTTATATTTCTGTATTTTATATCAATCTAAATAACTTTATTATCACTTTCTTTGTGGGCATACATATCATATCATTTCTATACTGTTCACATTTTTCTTATTAATACCTTATCAGAATAAAAGTATCCCTTGTGAATGCCAGGGTCTTATATGAATACATATTTATTGATTGATTGAAAGCTACAAGGAAAACAACTCATCAATTAACCCACTGATCATTTCAGCTTTAGAAGACAAAGTGTTTCCTCTAAGTTTCAAATCTCTGGACTAAAGTTTCACGACTCAGACTTGTTGTCCTGTAAAGCATCACCTTGCGCGGCCCGGCATCGGATCCGACTGCTGTTGATGCAGTGGATCAGTTAAATGTCCGGCTCCATCTGAGTGTCCCGCTCCGCTCTGAAGCCAGCGCTGCTCGATCAATGGTATCGATGAGCCGCTGCTAATAGCTGATGCTAATACGGCCATTTGACTAATAGGCCGAGAGGACCATTGATCTGCAGAGTTAGCATCTAATGACAAAACCGCTGATTCGACCGCGGAGTTGGACTAAAAAGTGTGTGTGTGTGCAGAGGCGACGGAATAATAAAGTAACGGTGCATTCATTATTTAGGCCGAAGGACACAAATATTCACAGAGTGCGTGGAAGTAAAAAAGGTAAAAACAATCGACCCTGAGTTCAAAGCTTAAGACAAACTTGTGTTCACAAATTGACGAATGACACTTAATCTGATCTGACCTGACCTGACCCGACCTCCTCGGCCTCGCGCGGGGCAGGACAGTGGAGGCGGGGGGCCACAGTGCTGCCAGGGGCCCCAGTGCTGCCGGGGGGGGCCACAGTGGGCCCCACAGGAGCCGTGTTAGCTCTACCTTGGATCAGGAGGCTTCTTCTCACCTCAAGCCCACTGACGTGCCTCAGGTTATAGGGTCAGAGACACGATACACAAAAACACACACACATCTGTCTCAGCTGTAAACCATGAAATTCTGTTCATCAAAACTTAACTGAAACATTAATAGCGATAGTTCACCCAAAAAATGAAAATTACCTTATTATCTTCTCACCTCTATGCTGAAGCACTGAAACTAGACATAGTGGTTAGAAGATAGTAAGTGAATTTTCACTTTTTGGGTGAACTATCCCTTTAACACTTGAACATAACTCAGTTTGCAGACAACTGTTTAAAGAACAGAAACCATCTGTGGCTAAAACAATCTGTTTGACTCCATGGTATCCTGCACGTTCTCATCCCTTAGGGGGCAAAATATAAGACCTATACTGCAGCCAGCCACCAGGGGGCGATCCAGATGATTAGGCTTCAGTTTTGGGAGCTGACATATTGTTTATCTTTATGTAAAAATCTATGGGCAGAGGATGTTGGCTGAGAAGCTTAAACACTGTGTATAAAGTAGGACACGTCACTTACAGGTTTCTGAGTACCAAGCATGCTGTGTGGGTTTGTTCATCAGATTCTTTGCCTCAAAGTGATCAGAATCCAGCATAAACCCAATTGATATCTTAGTGGAGGAGATATTTACAGACCTCAGATTTTGGGGGGAGAATGAGACTTATAAAAGTGTGCATCGCTGAAATACAAGATCATGTAAAAGCATTTTACGTCGCACATGACGAGATGAGACTCCTCCATGAAAAATGTATTATTTATTTAAAAGTTTACTGCTTATAAACCACAGCAATTATGACAATGACTTTAGATGTGATCTACACTGCATATAGTCATGGTTACATTACATCTTATTTTTGGGTCTTAATTTATCTGAAGCTCAAATCACGAGAGAGAATAAAACCAGGATCCACGTAATAAACCAGTGAGTCAGTGGGATGCTGGTGCTGCTGCCCGGTGCAGTGGTCAGCTCGGGGGTGGTGGTTTGAGTTGTTGTTGGTGTAGTTGTAGTCGCTGTAGTTGTAGTTGCTCTAGTTGTTGCTGCTGTAGTTGGGGCTGTAGTTGGGGCTGTGGTTGTGGCTGTAGTTGTTGCTGCTGTAGTTGTGGTTGTGGTTGTGGCTGTGGTTGTGGCTGTAGTTGTTGCTGCTGTAGTTGTGGTTGTGGTTGTGGTTGTGGCTGTGGTGGTTGGAGGCAAACTGGTTGAGGTTAACTCCAATTCTATGAAAAAACACAGAAGCTTAACATGTGACAATCAACCTCTTTTCATTTTCAAATTCTTATAATTTGATTGATTACTAATTGGATAACAAAGATCATATTTACATTAATGCTAGAAACCTAATTTGGAGCCTTGAAATTTTTTTTTTTAAATATAGACATTAAACGCAGTGTAATGTGAGAGAGATAATTAAAATAAGACTTCAAATCTTTATACCTATCCAATCACATTGAAAAAGAAACTTGAAAGTATTTTCTTCCTTGACCAACATCGGGTAAAATAAACTTTATTTAATGTTTATCATTTACTAGATCATTTTACTTTTCAGCACTTTTATTTTCCCTGTTTCTTTCCACATTTCTAATTCTCCAAATCCTTTTGAAAGTCGGTGAGTAAATTAAACTGTCGATTGGAGAACGTGAGGAATCGATTAGATATAATAATAATAAGCTGAAAAATAAAAGGAGAAAGGGAAAGACAAACGTTTTCTTTCTCTTTTCACACTTTACAACAGTATAATTAAGTCAGTTAACTTTGCCACTTTGGGGCACCATAAAGCAGAAAAGATAATACATTGAATTACAGAAGGTTAAGATTCTCCAAATTTGCAGGGTTGATGATGGTAAACGTGAGGACTCGTGCTCACAGGTCATTTTTAAACCGAACACGTTGTCGACTGCAAACTGATTCAAACGAGAGGTCGAGGTCTGAACTCACCTTTGACCTGCACGTTGTAGGTGGTGTTCACGGTCCCCATGTAGTTTGTGATGTAACACACGTATTGGCCTTCATCCTGCACAGTGACGGACTGAATGATGAGAGGTGTGGCGGTGAGGGGGGGCCCAGGCGGCCCGCGCCCAGGGAGCAGCCAGGTGAACGATGGGGGGGGGTTTCCCTCAGCTGAGCAGTTCAGCTGGAGACGATCTCCTACTGTGACAACGACGTGTTCCGGATGGGATGACCTCTCCACGTGAGGTTTATCTGTGGGTTTATCAGATATGAATAATAAAGGAGAATAAGAGCATTAATACAGAAATTAAAGACGTACGAGGGAAGTTGCTGCAATCATCTCATCCTGTACAACTCTCAGCAAGAGGATAACTGTGTTGAGTTATTCCTTTGAAATTTGAGTTATCACAGTTAAAGAAAACAACAGAATGGACAAATATTAATGGATCTGTCAGTTTTGAAACTTTATACAACGCCTTAAGGTTAAGATTTGAATTTATTTACCATGTGGCTGTTGGGGTTACCAGTAGATTTAATTCAGTGCATGTAACCCTCTTTTTAAAGAGATTCAATCTGCACCATCAGAGCAGTAACTGATTCTATAAGAAAGCTCCTGCTACATCACAGCTATAGATATAAGATTTATAACTGGACACAATTGAAAAAATACAATACAAAATGAAATACACACGTCTGTAGATCGATGAACCTGATGAATAATTGTAAACTTTATCCGTCCAACAGGTTTCACTTAATTCCTTTATTGGTACGATCGTGAAAAATATACGAAACAACATAAATGGGTTTGAAAATGTTGGTGATTGCAGTAGAAACACTGTCGTCAGACTCACAGTGGACGGTGGCGGTGATCTTTTGTGACATCACCACTGGAGGGGGCTGTGGTCCGTCAGGTCCCAGCTCCAGTTTGGCTTCACACCAGTACTGAGCTCCGTCGTCTTCTCTGCTGGCGGTGATGCTCAGAGAGAAATCCTTGCTCACTGGTTTTTTCTGTGGCTCACTGGTGGAATTCAGTCGAACCGTTGAGTTCTGACCTCTGTGGAAGGTCACCACGAGGTTTTGAACCGGAGCCAGGTTCTTCACGTTGCACTGCAGCGTGTACTGATGAGCCTCCAGCATCGGGCCCGAGTGAGTGAAGCTGAATGAGACACTGTCCGGAGGTTCTGTGGACAGACACACACACGTACACAGAATAAGACAACATTAAATATCTTTAAACTGCCGAGACAAACAGCAAAGATTTAAATCATTCTGAATCTTGACTAATTTCCCGGACCAAAGACTGAGTGTAAAGATGGACGCAGCCCCAAAAAAAGTGAAGCCAAAGCCCCCTGGTGGCTGACTGCAGGAAGGGTTATAAATCCTACCTCCTCCATGTTGATTAACCCAGCATGGACCAAACTTAAAAAGTCAAAATAAATTGTTCTCAAAGATAAATTGTGTTGTTTTTCTATTGTTCTGATCAAACTTGTATTCAACCTGTTGATTGTTCCAGTAACTTTGGTTTTTAGTTATTTATTGGATGATGTAAAATGGGGTGAAATGTCTTGATTGGCTCGTGAGTATCGGTGGGACCTCAACATCGTGGCTCCGTCCCCCGATTGCTCCTGTGCCGCCTCGGCCCCTCCAGAAGGTGGCAGTATTCGTATGCAAGATGTTTAGGATCATTTCAGGATGATGGGAGGAAGTGGAGATGTGTCATCCATCTTTATAAAACAGGCAATCTAACATAGCTCTAAAACTTCGGATGATTATTGGTTGATTCCCTACTGAAGCCACATTATCATAAGCTCATTGGTGGTGGCTTCAGGTTTCAAGCCCACAACATTTAAACCTGCTCAATCCAGATATTATGGGTCACTGATTGATATCAGTCCCTAACTAGGCCTGATTGTTTTCATCAAGATCCACAAACTACTCCCTGGCAAAAAAAACAATCCCATCTCACAGAGTTAGAGAAAGTGGATGTGCCTCTTTGCCTCTTTCATCTTCTTACACCAAGTTTGGTTGAAATTCCTTCAGTAGTTTTTGCCCAATCCTGCAACCACCAACAAAAACAGCACCACCTTGGCCGAGGTGATTCAATAAGTCATGAGTTTGTAAACCTGCGGGTGAACTTACTGTAAACAATAACAGGCAGGAGGCTGCGGCACTGCTTAACACCATAATAGCATTGAGGCTTTGTGCTCCACTCGGTAAATCTGTCGACCGTCCACGTGATTGTGGTGTTGTTATTTTTTGTGTGACTTCCGATGGCTTTCTCCAGATTGAAGCGCTCGGTGCAGGACGGACACACGGTGCACGTGGCGGTCGCCGAGTCGCCATGTTTCACGACCAGTGTGGACGGAGTGAACACAGGTTTGGGTGCACACTCTTCATCTGTGAATAAAAAAACATTAAATATGTGATTTTTACAGTTTCATGAAAAATGGAAAATCTGATGCAATATTAAAACTGGTACTGAGAACAAACCCACTGCCTTTACACCTTGTCCAGGGTTACAAGAGCAAAATGAGTCTTTAAATATAATCGAATCAGAAGGTAAATCCCTTCATCTAAGTAAATCTCCAACTGCAAAGTGTAATTATTGTGTAATAATAATCTAATCTATAGCCTGATGCCAATAAAAAACTCTTTTTAAGTTGAATTACAGATTGGAGAACTCTTCACTCACCACAGTAGGAGACAGGGACGGAGCAAAGGAGACTCGTCAAAGAAACCACCAGAGGAATGAAAAACATGGTCCCCCCCGATTATTCTTCCTGGACAAACTCGTCGAACATAAAAAAGGAACTGGGGCAAGAGGGTGAGACGCTCTGTACCAGTTCTCTCTCTCACTCGGGACGTTGTGGAACACTGTTGGCAGCGCCGCCTGTTTTTATTACCACACATCCTCTTCAAGCCATTTCACAGGCTTCAAAGTTATGGACCTGGTGAAAGCGAAAGTGAGACACTGTGTAGATACAGATCCTGGAGCTGTTAGGGGGAGCCCTCTCACAGTTCATCTGGAATGTGCGACACAGATAAACTTTGTACATTTGAAATAGATTGTTTATTTAGTTTCACTGAATTCCAAATAGAAGCTTCTCAGTTTAGTAGTCAAATCATTTATTAATAATAATAATTGAGTTATTAATATAACAGTTTTGAAATGACTGTATTTAATTTGTTTTTCTAGTAATCTGCTCACTTCAGTTTAAAATACAACTGGCTGTACATATAGGACATGTGGCACAGATGAGGACAAGCAACTTCATGACATTTCAAAGAAGGCCTGATGGAAAAGGTTCACATTATCAATAAACAACATAAAATAGATGAAATATAAGTAGAAACATTAAACGAGACAAATAATCTAAACTTCTAATCTGTTTCTGTAATTGGTACAATACAATATTTCAGACTAAACAGAGAAAACAAAAAACAATATTTTATAGTAATTAACCCCATGATTATTTGTTTAGTGGTATAAAATAAATGTATATATTCTCTGCCTATAGAATCCCAGTAAATACAAATTTTTTCAAATCTCAATTACCAAACATGGAGGTTAACACTTTTTAAAAATTCTGAACGATCATTTGAAGATCAAAGTCTTTATGTTTCAGTCAAAGACATTTGAGGTTATTAATTAAGAACGACTCAAAAGTAATAATTACTGATCAGAATAGTTGTTGTTTGCTGGTTTGAAAGGAGATCAATGGATTCATTACTGCAGCTACAGCAGTAGAACCTCCATAGAAAGAAGCTCACAGGAAATCTGGGGATGATCCAGAATCACTTGTTAGATCTTTGAACGTTTTAAGAACAAACCTCCTACATATTGAAAAAGTGGGTGTTTGAATTAGAGAACTATTTCCATGAGATGGAGCTCAGGTTCTTCCTGCTTGTATCACTCAGGTGAGCTGTCTGTACAAGGAGCAGCTTGCACCGCACATCCTCTCCTGCCCCTCTGGGCCATGAGCATCACAATTCTACCACACACACAGACACACACACACACGTATCTTGGCCTTAACACATGTGTGTCTGTACGTGACCTGCACACGGGCAACGAATCGAAAGGTTAAGAGTCGGGAGATTCCTGTGCTCATTAGGAGGAAATGTCCCACACACATTCCTCCACTTCCCGGGGATCTCAATCACTCTGCTTCCTGACTCGGCTGCCGTGGCTACCCAGTTAAAAACTCACCACTCGGCTCTCATGTACTTTTCACCAGCGCTCAGAACCAGCTGCCTTATACTGATGATCTGTTAAAAACCTGTCCTTGTGTCAAAGTTTACAGCGAAAGGAAGACAGGAGTTTATATGAGAGCAGAAATGTTGTTTTGTGAGGAGTGTGTGTGTGTGTGTGTGTGTGTGTGTGTGTGTGTGTGTGTGTGTGTGTGTCTGTGTGGGAGAGACACTCTGAACAGGAGGTGTCATGTCAGCTGAGCGTTTAGGGAAGTGTTGGACACGGACTGATTACAAGACCATATGAACTCTTACACTATGTTAGATCTTCAGATATCAGCAGCCACACTTCCTCATCGGGATGTTCCATCTACATGAGGTCAAGTACTGTACCTGAATATAAATCGGAGGTATTTGTACTCTGTATTTTTAGATTATTCAATAATGTAAAGCAATTTTAAACTGCAGTCCAATACAAAGAAGCTCCACCTCAGTCAGCTACCAGATTAAAATGCTACTTTCACATTGTTGCCTAAACAGATATAATCTTTCTGCAGAAACCGTTACTTTAAATATATTAAAAATGTTCATACTTTTACTTTCCTTTTTAACACTGCGCAGCACTGTTTATATTGGTGGGTCCTGGTTCTGTGGATCCCCTGTGCTGCTGCAGGACCCGAGGAGATCAGCCAAGATACACATTGCCACTGCAGGATAACACTGATGACTGAAGATTAACTGAATAAAGGCAGGAAAAAAAGACTCTCAGCTTGAAAACAATGAACGTTTACAGGAATGGCTACAAGCAGGTTTGCAAAGAAGTGAAGGAAAGTTACAGACATGTTTGAGGCCTCAGTGTTTTGTTGAGAAATAGTTAAATATAAATCTTACGCCACAGTCTCCCTTTAGCCCAACGTGTGAATAAAGTGGAGCAGCTATTTAGTGTCTGAAAGAAGAAGAAGAAAAACCAAAAGGAGAGATGCTGCAGTTCAGGGATGTTGTGAAACTCTTTTTTCTCCGGGTGAAGAGCAGCGTGATACGTCAGTGGAGCAATAGGAACACTGGTTTGTTACCAAAATGTAGCACTTCAAAATAAAATAAGCAGGAATGTCACGTGAGGTATTTTTATTTAAATTGTAACATAAGATTTCAACAAAAAAAAGTTTAACACAAACACACAATTTAATTTTAGGAACAAACCCTGAAAAACATTCAAAGCAATCCCTGTTTCTGTAAAACCAGAATTGTCATGAAAGTATCAGAACAGAGTCTGAACGATGCTAAGCTAAATGAGAATTATTATACATCTGACGGCGGCTCCAGGTGAAGCCAGGTGGACAGACACCTTCAGGGTATGCAGTAGTTCCAGTGGCGTTCGTTGGGTAGGAGCCGACTGAGCCTCAGGCAGCAGCTGATGGTCGGCTCGTAGAACACGGAGCCCGGGTCCTCCAGCTTCTCCTCTGTCTCCCGTCTCGTCTGGATCCCCGGGCGGCTGAACAGGGACGGTTTGGGACTTTTAACCAAAGTTTTCTTCACCACAGCGCCGATTTCCAGGAGGGCCTACAGAAGAGAGAGTGATTTAAAGCTGATTGTTTTTGTAAGGAGTGAAAAATATGTAATCCCATTTATCAGAGAGATAACATGAAATAAATAACAATTCACAAGTGAGGGGATTATTAACAATATGGACGTACGGAGGAACAAAGCCGGCGAGCTTCTAAACAGTCTACAGATCCACACGCTCTCTCTCTTTACCTGCACGAGTTCCAACACGGCTATCGGCTGCAGCACATTGGTGTAATGCTCCACCAGCGCCTGCTGCGTGATGCCGGGTCGGGACATGATCTGGTAGAGAAGGGACTCCAGCATGCCCTTACACACCAGGCGGTTCAGTTTGCCGTCCACCAGGCGCCACGGCCGGCTGATGAAACTCACGTTTTCACTGCGGGTTTGATGGAAACAGAGAGAAGGAAGGAGGAGGTGGTGGTTATGCACAGGTGGAAGGTTAAAGCATGGTCAACAGTGATGATTTAACTAGTGTACTTACTCAGCATCAGATAATCCTGACGCTTCTTCAACATTCTCATCGTCTATGGTACATTTGCTGCTTCTCAACTCTCTCTTTCCTAGTTGTGGCAGTTCAGTTTCCATCTTCTCCTGTCCGGTCTTCTCCTCCCCTTCCTCCTCACGCTGGGCCTGCCCCCCTGGCGCCGCTTCTTCCAAAGTCAATTGTTTTTCTCCACTTCCCTCATCTGACCTCATCGGTTTTTCCGTCTGTTTTTCAGTCTGTGCTCCGTCGTTCGGCGTCTCTCTTGTCACATTACTTCCCCCTCCGTCTGCTCCGTCTGCTCCGTCTGCTCCGTCTGCTCCGTCTGCTCCATCTTTGCTCTCTTGTGTGTCCAAAGCAGCTCTCTTGGCGGCCGGCTCCTCGGTCTCCGGTTTGCTTTCACGCCTGAATCTCTTGCGCATTAAGGGATTGTTAAAGAACTTGAGTTTGTCCGGCGTGACGCGGGACTGGGACCACTGCTTGGAGTTGACGGTCAGCAGCCAGGGCTCCGCGTGCTTCAGGAGAACGTAGCGAACGCCCTGGGCCCCGACTTTCAGCACCTGCCCTTCTTCCTGCAGGTCCTGGGGCCAAAAGAAGGGAAACATCAGATCAGCAACTACCCAGAGAAATATGAAACAAGGAAACTGACAGGTCACCCCCCCCCCCCCGCCCCCCAATCAATCAAATTACTGTTCAATGTGAATTAAGTGCGTTTCAATCCACAACTGTTATGTACACACCAGGAGTCAGAACAGACAAGACAGACAACAACATCTCCAATCAGGTGTCACAGGGATGATCATGTCCAAATTCAATTTAAAGAAGTCACATCAATTATTGCACTCCTTTGGAATTTGCTTTTATCAATTGTACAACTTTTATCAATTGTACAACTTTCATCAGTTGTACAACTTTTTGTCCTTTTTATGATATTTCACGTGGATCTTTCTTCCTATGTTCCCAGTCAGGTTTTTATGCAAATAAAAAGCAAGGAAGAAGGAGAAACAAAGAGAGGGCTCACAGATCTGACTGAGTCTCATTTTAACTTCTCTCTTTGTGTTTACCTGGAGGTACTGCTGCAGGCTCCTGGTGCGTCCGGCCCCGTGCTTCACCTGCTGAGAGTGAGCCTGGTACAGGTCGTGCACGTCCACGCCTATCTCACCAGCTTCCTCCAAGCTCCTCCTGAGATCCGCACATGCTTCCATGTCCTGAGGAGTGTATCCTCGTTGCTCGATCAAACTCCTGTCACACTCCTCCACACTCTGTGACAGCGAGGAGGAGGAGACGGTGGAGGTGAGGATGGAGGGAACAAGGGATGGACCACACTTAAGTAAGTCCAGCGGAGGAGACTCTTTAAATGAAGAGAAAAGGAAGTAGAATTAGTTTTGCAGATTCAATTTAAATTAAATCTACCGAGTGTGTTGATACTTACCCTCCAGGCCGAATATGTGGTGAGCAGGTGTTTCACGCAGCTGCAACCTCATGATACACGACTCCACCACGATGTTATCGTTGGTGTTGAGGTTACGCACTTTGACTGACAAAAAGAAAAGGTCGTTTTACTCATCTGAATGTATTCTACGTCCAAGCAGCACAAATCTAGTTTGTATTATTTATGCTCAAACATGCATCTATCTGAATTAAAAGTCAAAGGTCCAGTCTCTACCTATGCCCGGGCAGCAGAACCCTCTCATCAACAGGTACTTGGTGTGTGACGCCTGATGTGCCTTCACCTCCAGCTTCTTCCTCCCCTCGCACTCCTCACCGTCATCATCATCGTTGTCGTCCTCTTCCTCCAAAGCTGCCATGCTGTGAAAACAATTCACCTCACGTTAGTATTTAAAAGAAATAAGAATAGATTGTGGCTACAGCTAATAATTGTGACTAGATGTAAGTATGACCATTATTTTATTAATTCATCTATTAAAGAATATAGAGAAAAGATGTTCGCAGTCACAGAAAACCTGCAACTGGACTTCCTCCATCTTTCATAAACAAATGACTTAATCACTCAACTGACTGATAATAGCTCCAGATCTATTGTACAGTATATATGATAATGTATACTGGCATATACAGTGATGTCTGAGGACGGTCAAACATCCCTCAACACCATCTCACCTCTTGACGACTTCTTTGTCCACCAGGGTGCTGTCCACCACCACCATCTGTCTCGGTATGGACAGGAACACGTTCAGCAGGCCCAGGGATATGAGGCTGAGGGACACCACACAGGCTCCACCCGGGGAGTCCAGGGAGAACGGCAGCATGTCCGACACATCTGCAGGATCCGCTGAAGCTCCAGGAGCTGCTTCCGAGGCTGTGGCCTCTTCTGACGGCTTCTCTTCAGGCAGCTGATCGTCTGTCTGCTCTCTGCTGGACGGATCTTCACCCAAACCAGCTGTTAGGTTCTCCACTGGGTTTTTCTCCTCCTCTGTTTTGTCCACCTCCATCAACTTCTCTTCTCCTTCCTCTTGCTTCGGTTCGTTCTCGCCTTCTTTTGTCGGCTCAGAGTTTGCCTCCTTTGGCTGTTCCTCTGGTTCACTCACTGTTTTGCTCTCAGCGTTTACTTCACTTTGTGTCTCTTTTCTTTTGGACAGTTTTTGTTGCTCCAACACTTGCTCACCGTTCTCCAACCTGTTCACGGGTTCGTGGTAAAACAAGGTGACGGGTCTGTCGTCTCTAGTGCCGTTGTTTATCAGACTTCTTATGAAGCGGAAGGAGTCGGTGCACAGCGAGTAAGGCAAACGCCACGTAAAACATCTGTATAGGAAAGAGGCCGCGTGTTAGATGTCCTGTGGTTAAATTCCAGGATAAGATGATTAAACAGATCTGCAAGTTAAATACAGACTTTGGTGCAAATACTCCTTAATAAAAAAAGAATAGAGCAGTAAACCTCAGCAGGAGGTGTAATCTGAGTATTGACAGTATCTCTGCTCAGATGGTGGTGTACCTGTAGTAGGTCTGGGACAGCTGGTAGGACATGGGCAGGATGGGCAGCGCTCGGTTCTTCTTCGGCCCAAACGGCTGATTGACACGACGGCGGTTGACCAGCCCGCTCTTCCTGCACTGAACGAACACTTGGCACAGCAGCTCCTGGTTGTACTTACTGTACATGTGGAAGGTCTGGGGGGGAGGGGGGGGGGGACAGAAGAGTCAGAAGTCCTTGTTGGTTTCGTGTTTGTGAGTGAGGAGATGAGACTTTTGATCTATTTCTATTTCCTGGTGTTTCTACAGTAAACTTCTGCCACAGGCTTTATTGAGTCACATGAAACATTACCTGAAAGGATCTGGACGACTTCATCTGACCGTTGGACATGGCCAGGGTGCTCTGGATCAGGTTCTGCAACACGATGGTGTGAATGTCATCTATGCTGCAATGGACACACACAAACACACAATTAACTTCCACCATAAAAAAAACCCATGTAACGCAATGGAAGAAAAAGCATGAATCGTTACCATTTGAGAGTATCTTTGCGCAACACTTGCTTTGCACTGTCTATGGCGGAAACATTGAACCTGTAACACACACACACACACACACAGAACAGAATTATGTCCCACGCTGCACTCAGCCACTGGTCTTGAACCAGCACATCACACCTCCTCCTCTTCTTCCTCCTCTTCCTCCTCCTCCTCCTCCTCCTCCTCCTCCTCTTCTTCTTCTTCTTCTTACCGTGAGAAGAGCTCCTGCTTGGTGTCCGGCGTGATGATGTCACGTGGGTTCATGAAGGAGCTGAACTTCTGCCGGAGGAGCCTGGTGTACTCCAAGAAGGCTGCAGTACAATCCTTAAACAACACAGGCAGAAATATTACACTGTGACTTCAGAAAGTCAACCTCACGGACACATCTGTATCTATGTTTGTTTGTCGATATGATAATTCATTTTGTAAAATACTAAGCCTCATTTCGAATTACATTTCTTTGTTTTAAAGGTTTGATAACAAAATCTTACCAAATTCTTTTTAATACATATATGAGCCAATTTATCTGTATCCACAATTTTTAACTACAAAATACAAACTCACCTCTAGTTTATTAGGATCAGCAGGTTTCTTCTCCTCCAGCTGCCTCATCAGAGCTTTGTCCTGGTAGATCTCAGCCAGACAGATCCTGCAACGCACGGTTTGTGTGAGTGGAACCTCTTGACTGTAAGTGTGTTTTTTTAATTGTGTCATCTGTAAATCGGTGCCAACCTGTAGTTCAGGAGCGTCTGAGGATTCTTGAGGATGTATCGCGTTCGGCGCCCGACAGCGACGGATGTTTTATCCATCGATATCTCAAACTCTGAGTGAAGCAGGTCTCTGACCCCACAGTACGGAACAAATGGCCTCTTCAACTGAAACACATCCACAATTGAATGTATGCTTCCTTAAATAAAGGGCAAACGCATGATTGTCAATGGGCTTCATTTTAAATCAAGTTAAGCAGTTAAACAACAGAATACATGTGAATATGAAAAATAAGAGAAGAGCAATTTCTTGCCAAGTGTCATGGGAAAAAAATTGAAAATAGTTGGACAGACACAAAGATGGACAAATGCACAGAGGGATGGAAATGCTGATAAGTATATTCTACGGAGATTTAAAAAACACAATAAACCATATGAAATAAAAATCACACTAATCCAAGGATCCTTTAACATTTACTCGTCTGTGTTTTGGGCAACACAAGTTAATGTATTTGTGTGTATGTGTGTGTGTGTGTGTGTGTGTGTGTGTGTGTGTGTGTGTGTGTGTGTGTGTGTGTGTGTGTGTGTGTACCTTGCTGTTGAGCAGGTGTGAGGCCACACTGCAGAGCATCATCAGAGAGTCTTCCTGTACGGACCAGTAGACTCGTTGCCTTGTCATCATTTTCAAAGCCTGGTGGTCGGCCTCGTCGTGGGCGGGGGTGCGTTTCTTTGGCTCTGTATGAAAAATTAAAATAAACCACAATCTGTCAACTTCCCATCTTCTTATCCACCTGAAACATGTTTGTATTTGTGTGTTTAGCTGTTCTGCACCTTTCCTCTTCTTGCGCGGGACCTTGACAACCTCCTTTTTGCTTCTCTTCCTCTTCTGCCTCTTTCCCCCGACCACCTGCTGGTTTCTGGTCACAGGTTCGATTCCCATCTGGTTACAGAGAGACAAGAGCAAGATACATCTTTTGAAGCCCTGAAACTTTGTTAAATGTTAAACGAGCTGCATTTATATACCTGCTTCACTTAAAAACTCAAGGTGCTTTACAATACAAGTCACATTCTCTCATTCATGCACACATAGAATACAGCTCTTCTATATGCTACACTTTTCTATAACACATTATTCACACTCTGACAAGACGTCAGGGAGTTTTGTCCAAGGGCACTTGGTGGCCCAACTAGAGGAACCGGGGATCGAACCACCGACCTTCGAGTTTGTGGGTGACCTGCTCTAGCTACCTACTGATCCACAGGGATCAATGAACAGCTAACTAGGACTGAAGGTTAGATTTTGAAAATTGGAAAACATTTGATTGAACAAATGAACTTTCATGAAGAGAGAATTAGAAGTTGTATTAGGCTGCAATGGTTTAAGCTAGTTCCTAATAAACTGCCAGATGAGTGAATGTAAAGATAATTCAAAATATACCTCAACAGTTTCTGCCACCAGTGGAATCTTGGTTGTCAAATAACGAAGTTTCGTGGATCCTCCTGTTAGACACAGATGCATAGAAACTGATGAGAAGATGCATATTATTATATTCACATACATTCATCCGTGTTATAAGGATTATAAACAGTCATTTTACTTAAAACCAACTCACCAGCTTTGAAGGCAAACCTGAGAGCATTTTTACTCAGCAGGCTCTTCAGCCTGATTTTGCTCTCCCTCGCTTCGAAAATAGCCGGGTTCTGAAAAAAAAATTAAAAAATAAACAAGAAGCAGGAGCTCAACATACCGAGTTAATATTCAACTCTTGTTGAGTTGACGTACCTCTTTGACCGCGAGGAGGTGATTGGTCCACAGCCAGTTGCGTTTAAGATGAGCAAAGAATTCAGAATCAAGACCTGCGGCTCCTTTACCGTCTCCTGGTATCGACCCGTCATCACAGACCTCAAGGCTGCCCCTGTGTGTGTGTGTGTGTGTGTGTGTGTGTGTGTGTGTGTGTGTGTGTGTGTGTGACGGCCAGGACACATGAGGTAAACACGATATTCAAAGTAACACACTTACAAAAAAACAAAAAATCAGCTTAAATAGCAGGTTCAATATTTCAGAAGCAATGTTTTCACTTTCTTTGCATCTGATTCTATCTAACTGTATTCTTTATTCCTTAGGAGAATGACCGGTCATTTATACTAGAGCTGAAATGATTAGCTGATTTAATAATTTGCAAGTCGGATACTGAATTAATCATTTAACTTGAACAAATACTTTTACACTGAAACTTGTAGTAAATATGCTCTTACTTCAGAAGGTATGCGAGTCCAACAAACACTGAGCGTTCTCGCACAAACGAAGGAGCAGAGTCGTCCTCTGTCACACTTTTCCTACTGCGGACCACACCTAGAATTAACACAGAGACAAACATGTCATCAGAATAAGAAATTGTATTTTTCCATACGATCACCAGTGCTGGGATTGATTCTGGTTAATATATACACGTCTGTGTGTGTGTGTGTGATCATGTACCCAGCGGTGTATTGAGGCAGACACACATCAGGTCAAACCAGTAGTTTTCCACGTCCTCAAAGGTGTTGAACGTGTACTTGCGGTTGTCAAAGGGTTTGTCAGGTGACTCCGTGATGAGCCAGTAGTGAGGCTCGGCGCTGGTGGTGTCCACGATGGTGGTGTTTCGTTTCAGGTACAAAAACACCTGAATCGGTGCAGGCGTGAGGACAAGAGGACACGAAAAGAGAAGTTAATCAAGTTTGATTTCATTTGACGAAAACAAACAACTTGTGTGTTCGTTGATGTGACATTTATGCTTTATTTATAACACATGATGTGAATATTTGTTAACTAAATGGACATATATAGATATCTCCAGTTTTTTTTTGTAGAAGACAAACTTCAATTTGAAAGTTTTTATATCTATTCCTGTCAACTTCATTCTCCCACGTAATTCTTCTTGCATCATGTTATTTCAGTTTTTTTTACAGAAAAGCAAAAGGTACAGAGGGAAGCTCCAGACATTTCTCATGTTTTCCCAGGAATAGATTTTCTGATACATAACAAAACATGTTTGATCTTTAGGTTTAAAGGCTTATTACTGGGTTTATATATTTTCCGTATTTAATTTAGCTTTAACATAGATCTGTTGAAATGTATTTGAAACTTTAATCTTCTATTTGCTGAACACCTTGATAAAGGTGCAAAAACCCTCATTGAATTGTTTAACATCAGTAGAAAATCCAAGGATTTGCCTTCACTCATTTCTCTTGTTTCAAAAGTTACACATTGATATTTGTCTATTCGATGTCAAACCTTATTTAACAGCCAAATGCATTTCTGCGTTTTATGAGAGGATCAGAGAATCAGGTGATTCTTCCTGTTTGTGTTTTCATCTGACACACGTGATTTCCTGTGGTTACGTTGTACCTGGTCTTTCTCCATGAACTTCTCAACAGGACCCAGCTGCAGCAGACCCATGTAGACCAGCTTCTGCAGGTTCTCGTGGAATGAGAACAGGTATTTCCTGTTGTAAAGAAACCACAAACACTCAGTTTTAGAAATAAATTTGTGATGTGTTCTAGAGAGAGAAAAGCAGAAGGGAAAGTCACCGTCTGTAAAGCAGCTGTCTTCTCATTTTGGCCGGCAAGTCTCGAATTAGAAAGTGTTGCTTCACAGGGTCGTTGAGATATTCCTCCAGTCCGTCCACCTTGGGACACAAATCAGCAAATGTGTTTTTATGTGCTAAAAAGACTGTATAAATTCAGGTGTCCATTTATCATGTCGACATACCAAAAACTACTTCCTCCCTCTAAAAAGGATCATAAAGTTGAATCGGTTCCTAAAATCAATGCTATCAAGCTTTATTCTCCGTTTATCATTATTTTCATTACTTACAGACACAAGGACAGAAATGATAGTGAGCTCACGTTATAGTTGATCTGGATGACCTGAATGAAGACGGAGAGAGGCAGACAGAGGAGCAGGTCACCCAAGACCGCCCAGCCAGTGCTGAGCTCCTTGTGCACACGCGCAGGAGGAATGAACCTCTTCCACGTGTCTTCATCAGCATACACTATCGGAGACGGACAGAAATCCAGGTGTTTTGATTTTGACAGAGAAGTTCTCTTAATTACAGCAAAGAGCTCGTTTGAAAAGCCAGATTCGGAAACCCACCTTTCATTTCAGACTGAGAGTCCCCGGGTTTTGATTCACTCTTCTGCTCCTCTTCTTCATCACCTGACGTCAAGTCCAGTTTGGACACGGCAGAATCTGCGGTGTCAGACGACTGCGTGGTGTCGTCTACGTTTGTGCTGTTTTGTGAGTCTTTCGGATCCTGTTTGTCAGGGTTGTCCGCGTCTTTGGCTTCAGCATCAGAGATGTGCACGATTGTTGATGTTTCACCGGTGGGTTGGGAGTCAGCAGGGTTGTGTTTGAGCGGGTGGCCGTAGATCAAGTACCAGAGGAAGTTGTGGACAATACGAAGGCGATGCATCTTAGGCTGGAAGCCGAAGCTCTTACCAAGTCCTCGGACTGTATAAACAGGGACAGAGGACAAAGCCCAAAACAATGAGCAGGGGACAAATACTGAGAAGAAAGAAAAATCTAATTCAGCCAATTAAGTTGTAACACTCCAAAAGCCTCTCTTTGAATCTGGACAGTTGAAAAAATAAACAGACTACAACACAATCAACTCCTGCTGCCTTGTATTTGGACAACACAATAGAACACAACCTGTCGTGGGCTTGAAGTTCTTTTCCTCTTTCTTCTCTTTAGCTCTGTCCCTTTGTCCTTTGGAAGGGCTTCCTGCTGCATCCGACTGGTTTTCCTGTTCTCTGTCTTTCCCATCCAGCTGACTGAGAGACAGCAGAGGAAGACAACACACAGTTGAACAGAGACTGAATCAAGATTAAAAAAAGACATGTCCCTGTTCCAGACTATGGACTCATTCTAAGTCAGGGTTGAGAACGCAGGACATTTACACAGAAGAAAACGACAAAGTGAGGTGCAGCTGCACTTGTACTCAGAGAGTCTCTATTCCTCACAGACTTGCTCTCTTAGTAGGCAGCGTTTGCTCACCGCATGTTTGAGTAGCAGCTGGAGATTTTGAAGCGGACCTGGTCGATGACTCTTTGCACCACGTCATCATTGGGCTGGATGGACGGATGGGCGACCATCTGAACCTGCACACAGGACAACGGCAGACAGAGGGACAGAGGTGACAAGGGTGGGGATAGAAGTTAACCTTAAAGCGGATGCAATTAAAGAAAGATGTGAATTGGGGTGTGCTCGGACCTGCTTGGTGATGCCGTCCTGGATGACAGTGGTCGTGTACAACTTGAGCAGGCCTTCCCTCGACAGAGTTTGAACGAGACGTAAAATGGTCTTTTTGCAGCACTTGGAACTGACTCCTTCCTGCTTCTCCTCGTCGTGGATGATCTTTTGTAGTCTGGGGGGGGGGGGGGGAGGCACGTTGTCATTTCTGTCTCCACGATGTGAAGTGAAGGAACATTAAAGACAAACTTACGGGTAAAGACCCTCTGTGATTTTGAGGCTGCGGACCGCCTCCACGATCAGGTTCTTCCTCCTCAGCAGGCGATACGTCTCATGGGACTTCTTCTCAGATTTGGATTTTTGTTTTCGTCTGGGGGACTGAAGGAAGGAGATGGATCGAGCCGTTACCTTCATCTACCCATCGCAAACAGTTGAGTTCGCAAAATTTAAATAAAAACAATTTGCCATAGCATTTATTAAATAAATAATAATAAAATGGGACTGTATCATTTGGAAACAAACTGCCCCGGTTCACAGAATGAGAACTAACATGACTATTGGAACTGGAACAGGTGATTGTAACAGAACGTTAGCATGAATGAGTTGAACCACGTTTTAAGAACAGGGCTCTGATCTAGCAGAAACGATACACACACACCCACCAGTGGAACCAATGAACTGACCTCCTGTGGACAAACGTCTTTATAAACCACAATGTTGTTGTCTCCTGGTTTGTTTGATGAAGCCTCAGGCTGAGCCACGGGGGGGACCGACGCTGTGTTGGACTGGTGCTCCTCCTCCGTTGCAACTTGTTCTGAGGAAAAAGACCATATGAAATGTTTTAAGATCTAGTTCCTAATATCTTAACATATTTATGAATTTTTTTAAAACAAGTTCACTGCATCAACTTGAAAGCTTTTGTGTGTACTGATGCTTTCTGCTGCCCCCTAGTGGACAAACATATTTGTATTTACTTGCATCCACTGTTTGGTTCAATTGAGAATTTTCCACCAAAGATCGGCGGTTGCTAAAGTGCAGGTGAAGTGTAACTGTTGAGAAATACCTGTCATGAGAACGTCAGGGGTCGTACTGGTCTGGGACTCGCTGCATGTCGGGGTTTCACCTGAGTGATGAAAGAACATAAAGAGCTTTACGTGCCCATTTCACCAACTCTTTGATTTATATATTTCACAGGCAGGAAGTGGATTTAGGTTTTTTAAAATCATATATTTTCTGAAAAGTGCAAATACTGCACGATAACTCACATTCAGCTGGTGTCGGCTGTACAAGGGGGATGTCAGGTTGTGTCTGCTTCTCTTTCCCCCTGCCGTTCTTCCCTCTCGACTTTCTTCCTGCTTTTGATTTTCCTCTTGCTTTACCTCCGCCTCCATTCACCCCTTCACCGCCCACTTCTACTTCTCCATCACCACATGTCTGCTCAGGCTCTTTGGCGTCTTCGTCTCCTCCTGCACCTGCTTTCTGATTCTTCTTCCTTTTGGTGTTTCCTTTCCCTGTCGACCTCGGGGGCGGTGGTGCTTTAGAGGCGACAGGGGCTGCAGGTTCTGATGTCTGTGGTGCGGTCTGTGGTGCGGTCTGTGGTGCGGAGGAGAAGAGGAGATCCTGTCGTTCCTGCTCCTTCGCAAAAAGCTGGAGCTGATCACTCCCACACCTGTCAAGGAGGTGACCAGAGAAATATTATCAATACCATCACACTTGATATGAAGTGGTGTTGAAATACGAATTTGGAAACCTCTGCTAATTTAGAGAGACCCACTTATGGCCGATATATTTAGTGATCCTCTGCCGACCCTCGTCCTCCATGAATCCCTGCAGAATGAAAGAAATCGCGCAGATATAAAATTATAACAACTCTCCATTTTTATATGTAATAAAAAGCCTTGAATTAGCAGTTTCTGAGTTTGAATGCATTTATTCCGAGGATACCTTAAGTACACCATCCCTCTCCAGTCTTCGGCAGATCATACGGGATTCCAGTTTACCAACGTGCAGTCTGTGCCCGATACCAGTCTTTGGAATTCCCTTTGTGCCGCTGGATAAAACTGAATAACAACAAAAACCAAGAGGCAAGAGTTAATCATCAACTTGAGGTGCGTTTTAAATATGTCTATGGGCTTGTTTAAATTTGGATATTCTCAAAAGTTTCATTTCATTTAAAATTAAGGATGATAACAAGATGATTGACACTATGATAAGATATTTTTATATGAATATTAATGGGAGGATCCCCCCCCTTCTAATTGTCTGAATGTTTTCCGACAACACAAATGACAAAGACACAGAGAGGAGCAGTGAATGACTGACCGAGCCGCTAAAACTGTAGAAAATAGACTTTTACATTCCACACGGATGAAAAGACGCAAAATGACTAAACTCAGACTTGTGGAGCTGTTCAAGGCTCCTTGGTTGTCTGCCCCAGGCTGTCGGGGGGGCTGTGGCCGGGCTCTGAACCAACATGAAGCCTTTTAAATTCAATCCACTTTAGTTGCCTGACTCTGCAGTATGTTGAAAGAAGGCACTGATGAAACGCACCGATGTGATAGGCCTGTGAGAGGACATCCTTCTCCATGAGTCGCCCACAAGCAGGGTAAGCTCTCCTTCTTGTTCCGCTGTCATCTTCCTCATCCTCGTCGTCGTCATCATCATCATCAGGGACGCCCTTCTGTGAATATGGCTTCAACAGTTTCAGGCATCGAACGAGCACTTTAGTCCCTGGGAAACAAAGATGTAAAAAAAAAAAATTAAAAATCAAACCTGTGTGATGCAGATGGCAAAAACATATAATACTGCAGAATAAAAACGTCAAGTCAACTTATCTATTCTTTAAAGATTCACAAAGATGTATCTGGTAGCCCACATTCTGAAAATATATTGTTGAAAGTGGTTTGTTTATGATAACCTGATACACTGCTGCTTCTGTGTCACGTTACCTTTTTTGGTGGTGCAGTGTTTGGCGGTGGGATCTAATTCTTCCAGAGGGAACTGACATAACTCCACCAGCTTTGCAGCTCGCATGTAGTGGAACACGCGCTTAAACGTACAGTCCGCCACATCCTACAAGATAACACAAAATGATTACCACAATCACACAGAGGAGCACACACACACACACACACACACACAGGCACACACAGGCCAACAGACACTCAACAGGGAGATACTTACAAGTTGTTGTTTGATCGCCATCATAGTGGAGAACTGCCCAGGTAGCTGCTCCAGGAGGTCGGACACCTGCTCCATCAGTATGTCGTACTTAGTCCTCCTGAAGGAGCAGAAAGGGTCAAGAGGAACTTCTTGAAAAGTACCGACATAGAAGTGCAACGTTAAATTCATCAACTGGTCGGTCGATTACACGAGTGGCAGCGACTTTGATGATCAAAGTGGCAACGAACCTGTTTACGTGGAAGCGTTTGAGCAGCAGCAGAATGGAGTGTTGCTGCTGCTGTCCCGATTTGGCTCGCGTGACGTGCGACTGCATGGTGATGAATCCATTTTTGATGAGCGACTTCCTCATGTAGTGCAGCTTTCGAGCATCTGTCCTATTGAAACACAACAGACGTTCTGTCAGGCAGTGAACAAAACATTGGCAGCGATGGCCGTGAGCGGATTGAGACGTGCGTGTGATCTCGTACTTGAAGGAGCATCTGTGCAGCTCGCTCTGCAGCTCCCCCTGCCAGCGCGCTCGCCCCACTTTCTCAAACAAGCAGTAAGAGTCGTCGTTTAGTTTCACATCCGGGTCGCTCTCGCTGCCGATCAGAGACCGGAACCGCACGCTTTGAGACGCCACCACAACCAGCTTACGGCCATATCTGAGGAGGGGAAGAGGAAACATTAGACAAAATGTACAGTTGCTCTACATTCTCATTTTCAGAGATCACTTTGGTTCCTCTTCTTAAATCATGATCAACTTTCCTGCTCTGTGTATGTTGTATTTATTGCGTTTTTATGTTATTGTGTTTTGATGTCCTTTGTTCATTGTATGCACCAATTACCAGAGCAAATTCCTTGTAGGTGTAAACCTACTTGGCAATAAAATACTTCTGATTCTGATTAGTTTCTTTTGTGAGAACTACCAACCTTTCCAAAGCCTCCTCCAGACTGGCCAGCGGCGTGAGGGACTCGGAGCGCACATGCTTGGTGATGTCGCTCCTCTCTCTGAAGACAGGACACGAGCCCTGTATCCCGTCCTTATTTTCTAGAAGTATATGGACGGGGTAGACCTCTTTGTCTTTCTCCGAAAAAATCTTCGCTTTTCCAATTCCAGTCTCCGGGTCGATGTCTTTAAACCTGGAAACACACAGGAAGCATGAAGTTCATGTTATGACTATCAAAGAACAAAGAAGTGAATTCAAAAATTAAATATCCGGAAAAGGAAAATAATTCAATGTCTCTTTTAACAATTTTTTAACCAATAATGATAAAGAATTCTTTATCCACTTCAAAGATCCAGGAGAGAACGGTGTGTTATGGTGAACAGGATGACTCTTTATAAAGAACACCTATCTAAAATTAAACTATCTCTCATATGTCAGTCCTGCAGTTAATCCTCCTTTATGAACAATTCACAGTTTATTTTTTTTGTGTTGATTCATGTTGAGATCATTTCTGAAGAATCATGACGTTGACATTTGTTCCTATTACTTTGTCGTCTATACATTCAAATCAAAGTGGGTTAAACTCAACTGCAGGTGCATCTCTTTGAATAACACAACACAGTTCAGCAGGAACACAAACAACAGCCTTTTAAACCAGCACCTGTGAGATAAACTACTCCAACTATACATAGTCTTATTGCACAATGCACATCGTATTTATGTTCAGTATTGTGTTGTTTCTCATGTGTGCAAACCCAAAACACATTAATTTCCACCTGCACATTGTTGTTTCTTCTGACGCTGTTTTTGATGCATAACTGGTTTATGTTTAATTTAATATCTTAAAGTCTGTTATTCTGCTGTTTTACTCTGATCGTGTTGTTATCTCCGGTCCTGTGTAACGTGACGATCTGGGATCAGTAAACTAAACTCTTGTGACCATTTCTCTTTCGTGTTTACTCCGGATTGTATTGAATAGCTTGCGAATGGCTGCACGTGCTTTGTTTTAAAGTGTGAACTGAAACTTTTTGCTCACCTGTCAAACAGCTCCACGTCGTGTCTCTCCTGCGGGAGCTGGTAGAACCTCAGGTCGGTGTTGCTGACCAGGAACCTCCAGATCAGCTCCTTGGTGCAGCCGTCGAGCTTCAGGGGGAACTTGGGCTGTCTGTCCGCCAGCCGGATCCACAGGGTGGGGACAGTTATCCCGTCCAGTCCCTCCAGAGCCACCTCGTCCGTGACTGCACTCCACGGGTCCATGTCCCGGGGCTTGAACGCTGTGGTGTCAGCTAGCTAGCATGCTAACTCTGTGACGCTACAGCTAGCCGGTTAGCGGCTCGCGCTCACAGACTCGCGTGTTTAATTAAAATAAAACACGAGTTGCGTCGCTTTCGAGTCCGCGTGCGTAAAAAAAATCAAAACAACAAAAGTAGGAATAAGATTTAAAAAAAAGTTGGTAACGAAATATTGCTTCCAACTCGTTTTCCTGCCGGGTCGGCGATTGCGTGCGTGATGACGTCACCGTTATTGCCTCTGCGTCGGAGGGAGAAACATCCGCGAGGAGGCGTTCACGTGCAGCTCGTGAAACATCCTCGTGTCTTATTATTTCTTTGTTTGGGGCAAAATGCTTCATTTTAGTCTCACAGATTTGTATTTAAAATATAAAGTACTACAGTTAAATGTACATTTGGTATATGCAGGGGGAGGAGGCCCAACGTAATCCACATCTGGATTTAACCCTAATCTATATGGTTAATTCAATCTAATTAATTTGCAGCAGTGATGTACAATATCAGTTATGCAGATTATAATTATATGAACTAATAAAGACAAAATATACATTTTCAGGAGTGATGTTACTGTGGAGACAGTACTTTTCCTCCACCTACCATCCTGTCGCCCTGGTCTGGAAGAGAGACCCTCGCTGTTTCCCTGAAATTCACTTCCCCCTAGTCACTTCATAGAGACTTTAATGTGGAAGACTACAGTTATTGTGGTCTGGTCTGTATTTATGTATTTTTACAGTCTTGATGACCCCTTAAGAGCTTCACAGTTCAAATCCAACTATTCACACACACATTCATACAGTGCATCTATTGTTCACCATCCTTTTACAATCATATACACAACTCTTACTTTATAAGTTTAGGACACTGCACTGAGTTGTATCTGTCTGTGGATGTTGCACTGATGTCATTGTTGTTTTCTTGTTTTTACTTGTCTCATCATGCTCTATATGTGCCTTAGAATTAACCTCCAGGAGCAAATAAAGTTATTTTGAATTTGAAGAAGCACGTTTTCTACAGTTGGCATGCAGATGGGGAAGACTGGGATCAAAGCTCCTTTCATTACATGCATACATGCAACAATGTAAGTGCACGGATCAAAGAACTTATCTTACAATATACACCTTTGTGTACTTATCAAACACAAGGTAAAAATGAATGTGAAAAATACATTATTGTTAACATGTGTTCAAAAAGGTGTGTGTTGTGTGTAAGAGTAAGAAATGTCGGAAAAAATAAACAGACGTGGGTGGATACTGAAATCACAAGCAGAAAAATAAATGCAAATGTTTATTCAACATCTTTATTATGAAGTACCTTTTTAAAAGAAATGTACAAGTGGAACCAGCACAGTGACATCTTGGTGTTTACCTTTGAAAAACAGAAACACCATGGACAAACACCATGTGGTGCAGGTCTGAAGAAACATATGAAATGATAATGTACATATTTACAGCAGAGAGTCTATCAGAACAGAAGTGAGCAAGCATGACTGCGGCTAACAAAAAAAAAAGATAACGGGACTGACTGAAGATAAGAACTTACATTAAAAGCAAGGATTGGTTCAATAAACATCATTTTGAAAGATATCATGATAAAGGCACTGTGTTTCACACAAATCGACGAGGCAACAGACACTGTTTTGTTTGCTTTGTCCGTCAAATCATAATCACAAGAAACAACTCTGAACAAATGTTGTCACTTCATTAACTGTCCCTGGGTGTTTGTTCTAACACAACAGATAAAATGTGTCAGAGGGGCCGTAGCAGTTTGCACATAAACATTAGAACAAAACAGATAATTCAACTCATCAGGAAAACATTCCTTATAAAGAACATGCTCGGTGATTATTAAAATTACATAATTTTTTTTTAATAAACAAATACATAATCTAAATTTAAAATTTCATATTGAAGGCAAAATGTGTTGAAGTGAGGACAAAAACGTTTTACAATCCTATGTTTCCCTTACTGGGCAGAAACCCAGGACAAATTGTATTTGACATTCTTGCAAGACTTTCTGTAGGTACACATTCAGTTATCTACCAGCATAGATGATCAATACTGAAGGGCAACTCCGGCATGATGATATTGCAAATAAGGGATGTTTTGTTTTCATATGAACAGGTTGAAGTCTGTAAAAAGTCACATTACATTCACTTTACATAGCTGGTGAATTACGCACTCTGGCCAATGACGTTCTGGGCAGGAGGCACAACTGCTGTTGGGAAGAATTACTTTATTTTTTCCTTGAAATTTGCTTTTGTACTTTCTTAATGAGAGTAAAATAAGAAAATCCTACATCAATCTAATGTCTGTACATAGAATATGAATATGCAGCAATAGCCAGTTAGCTTAGCATAAAGACTGGAAACAGGGGGAAACAACAGGACCTACCAGCACCTTTAAAGCTCACCAATTATCACGTTATATCCAGTTTGCTTTAGGGCTGAATTTATATAAATAATTTAAAGGAAAGATGTCCAACACTCTCTAGCTACAGTTACTTAATTATGAGATGTTACTGCTTCTTTTCTCTTGGGTGATATAAAATTAAATATCTTTACATTTTGATCTGCTGGTCAAACAGGCTTTAGGGAAGTGTGAGTGGTGACATTATATAGACCAATTGATTAATCAAGAAAATATAAATAAGAATAAATCAATAATCAATATCTGAGAGCCCTTGTTTGTGTAACACATACAAAAGCTATTCAACTCCATGCCGTAGGCTTCACCGCTGCGATACAGACGTCAACGCAGAGTCAATTTTCTCACCTAACTCTCAACACAAAAGCAAATAAGCACTTTTCCCAAATTGTCTAATCTTTTAAGATAAGCTTCAGATTTCAAACTCAAAGTTAACCTGCAATAATTGACGTTTGGGAATTTGCAAAAGAGGGAGAAGGGATTAAAAAAAAATAAAAATATTTGAAACCCCTACACTTGGACTGCACGGACACACGCGCGTAGGCATACTGGGACGTACGATATGCTCTTTGGCTAAGGTCAGACATACACGACCCACACGGGCTTTCCACACTCACCCACACGCTTCTGAAGAAGAGCTCTAGATAGTAATGGCACTGGCCAGGCAGGCAGGCAGGCAGGCACCTAGACTGAGTTACACACACACAGGCTCTCCATATAGCAGAGAAGATACACGATACATGAGGGGACAGTGGGACCTGTTTTAAAAAGACAGATAATGTGGTCAAAGTTGTCAACTTGCAGTGTGCACAAGTCGATGGGTGTGGGATTTATAAAAAAAAAAAAAAAAAAAAAAAAAAAAATCCTATGTTTAAGATCTTTCGCTCAGGAGAACAAAACTGCACACGCAAAGAGGTAAACTGTACGGAACTGAGGTGTGGTTGAGAGGAAAGAAGGAACAAAATGGCTGCCCTGAAATGACTAATGATCTAGGTTTCAAAACATACACAATAATACAAAATTAAGTTGAGATATGACGAAATTAGGCTGCATTAGTAAGTAATAGTACCTGCCTTGTACATACACAATTCAAATAAAATGAGAAACAAGTAGCTAGGATACTTGTCTTATCAAAAATATGTAGCTTTGGTAAACAAGTTATGTAGAGAACTGTTGTCTGAACATGTCTGATGTGAGAGATCACTACATGACATCTAGGAATCAAGGGTGAGAGAGTTTCTCTGTGTTTGAGGCTATGAAGTCAATGAGAGGAGACACAGGCGCCCCCCCCCCCCCTGTCCTCTCCCCCTTGTCACCAGCTGACGAGGAACAGAGACAGCAAAAGGCAGCGCGACTCCACAGAGGAACAAAACCGCTCTCTTGACTGTCCCGAGCACCGATTGAAGAGTTCCATGGTAATGTAGCAGCATCGTAATGGTCTGCGGAGGACAGACTCCCCCCCCCCTCCCCCCGAGCAAAAGGTGGAGGACTACTTCAGCCCCTCTCCTTCCAGCAGTCCTCGCACCCTCTTCCATCCATCGCAGTGGAAGACTGGTCAGACATCAGATTTTAACAGCCCTTCTCCGATATCCACAGTGGAGACAGGACGGGTGAAATAATTTACAATCCTTTGCCTCCGCTCCGGTTTCATCTGGCCACGCTTCTTTGCTTGATGTGGGTTTGATCCGGGCGCTGTCGCAGAAATCCAGATATTCCATAAAAAATAACCACCTCCTTAATACTTGAGTTTCTACCATGCAGCGCACCTCCCTCTTGTTCACACATCGCTCCAGCTCCATCTTTTCCTACTTTCTTTCTTCCGTTTCCAATTTCCCACCCGCGTGTTTCTCGTCCAATCTCCTCGTTTTCAAATGATTCAACTTGTCGCAATTCTGTTTTGTCTTCCTGTTCCCAAAATTTCAGTCGACCTTCTCCACCTTCCCGATGATCTTCTCCTCGAAGATCGGCAGGATGGCGTCATCGTCGCGGACCTCCTCAAACACCACACCACAGTCAAACTCGTCGCTCACTTTCTTAAAGTAAAACCTGCAGATGAAAAACAGACGGGTCATTAGTTCTCAACATAGTTTGCAAACAATAAAACAGCTTCTTAATTCAATTGCTGCAATTAAATATGATCTTTTATCTATAATTATATGAGAGCCGTTATGATTCTGAAACCACACACACACACACAGTTTTCAAAAGAGTGCATCAGATGCTCTTACCTGTAGTGGCCCTTTTTGGTAAGCAGCTCCTTGAACTGGCCTAAAGTCACCACACGGCCTTTGACTGATGTTCTGTATGGGATCGGCTCTCCACAGAAGTAGTAGGCGACCGTTATGTTCTCACACACCTGGCGCTTACCAGACTTGTGCCTGAAAGAGAACAACATGTCAATACACTCAAATAAGACCACAAACACAAAAAGACACACACAGGCTAATGGCCACTGAGGTAAATTGGATTTTTCTTACCTCTGCTTGGCCTGCTGTAGTGCGTTCCTCCTCCTCTCCTCCTCCAGTCTCCTCCTAGCCTCCTCCAGCTGGGTGAGGGGGTTGGGAGCCGGGTTGGGGGGCATAGCTGGGTCCTGGATGAACGGGTGCGAGGGCTGGACCTGGGCGGACGATGGGCCGGGGATGGCGGTGGACACCGAAGAGGGGTTGTTTCGCAGCTGGGCAGAGACCCAGGGGTGGACCGCTCCGGGTCGTTCCACAGAGGTGGGACGCGGTGACTCGCTGCTGGGTCCCGTCCTCCTGGAGCTGCTGGTGCTGCCACTGGTAAAACAAGAGAGGGGGGATGAGGATGAATGTCAAAGGATTGGATTCAAAATATAAAGATATGCAGATATTTTCATCAAGAGTTGAGACCAAAACAGAGCTAAAAGCAAAGTTAATACTGGACCTCATCTTTTTTTTCTTTTATACGTTATTTACAATTTTCAGATACATAACAAAGTGTCGACAAGACATAAAACAAATTCACAAACAAAAACAAAACATAAGGTAAAAACACACACCAAAAACAAACAACAAAATAAAAACAAGCTGCCAGGCAGATTACTCAATTACATATATGGTCTTTCAGGAATGTTCTCACAATAGCCCTATCTAAAAGATAGGACCAGGTAAAACGAATAAGTGAACAAAGCAATATACTAAATCGTAGCCAGGTAGGTCAGAGTTGTTGTGGAGTTAGAGATATATTGCACTGGGCCAAAGCAGGTCCCCATGTTCTATCAAACCTTTTCTGTGTGTTGCCTTTGTTGTGTCGCAGTTTTTGCCATTTGAATAACAGAGAACATCTCGTTAAGCTAGTGTGTTACTGGACCTCATCTTTATCAGATGGACACAATAAGCACTCTAAATGAATGGTAATGTTATTCAACTTGTCATTTAGTGCTTTATCAACTTTAAAAGGTGATAACAAGTCAGTTTTGTAAATTTAACTAAATTTGGTTTGGTTGCATCATATTTCAAACGTCAGCGTTTACTGATCTGGTGAAGCCTGTATCAATATTTTATCAGTAAAATACGAAACATTAATTTTAAAGCAATTCATACACAAGTCCTGATTAATACAAGTAGCAGTGAAGGACTCACCCATGGGTGGTCTTCCTTTGTCTGTCTCCTTCCATCATCCACTGCAGGATCTTCTGGTTTCTCTCCAGATCCTCGTGCTGCACCTGTGTCTCCTGACCCCGCATACTCTCTTCCACTTTGCCCGATGTCTCTGAAGCCTTCTTACACCCTCGCCGTGATAGCGTGCTCCTGTTGCTACTGCAGATCGAACCAGGTAAAAACGCACACAGTCAGAAAAACGCTGAGTAAAAGACAGTTTGTTGTAGATTTAAAATCAGCACATGCAGTCAGAGCAGCTTACCCGTTACCCATCGCGTCGAGCGTGCTGGATCCGGCCCCGTCGGCGTAGTTCCGACTTCTTCCTGCATACTGACCGGCCGGGTCTCCGTTCCACGTGTTGGGCTGAGACCTTGAGCCCGTCTCCTCCTGCCCTCGGTGGTGGTACTGCGGCTTGTGGTGATGCACACCTGACAGGGAGATCGGGGTGAGAACCGTTAGTGTGAACATGCTGCTGCACCTTCACTTGTAGCACACACTGGTGTTGGTTAAACTTGAAAAGCCAAACTTGAACAGCAGCTAAAAATGAATACATACACTCTGCTGTAAATAGATATTTCCTTTCTGTTTCAGTAACATTTGCCAAAAACTGAAGAGCCCATGTGTTGTTGTGGGAAATGAACTTCTATATACTGTTAATACTGAAAATATCACAGATTATCATGCGTTATATCTGACAAGAAAAGGAGTCAAGAAACAAAGTTGTTCTTCTTTCCTTGAACCTCAATACTGAGTACAGTAATTTGTCCAACAGTGCTGATAACTCTGGTTATTCTGTACAGTTAATAACAGATAATAACCCCCCCGCCCCCCCACACACTCTTACCTTTGACCCCGGCAACAGGAAGACTGTGAACTGGCCCTCGGTGTGGGGGGAAGTGGGGCGGTCCGGTGCCTCCATCAGGTGAGCGTGATGATTTGGGAGGAGAGTGTCGACCCCCCCCTCCTCCTAAGGTGCTGTTGGTTGCCCCCGGCGACTGGCAGCCCGGTGTTTTCATCACACGCGACACATGGTCGTCCAAGATGGACTCCGGGTCGTCGTCGTGGGAATCCTCCATGGCCACCAGGCCGCCATAAGTGGCGGCTGTTGCCGTGTTCGCAGTGGTCTCTGAGTAACGAGCTCCGTAGAGAGGGGCGAACGACGAGGGGAGAGGGAGTGGTATGCTATGAGAAGACATGGAGGTTGTCACGGAGATGTCAGCATCGTCACCCTCTTCTTCCTGTTGGCAAAATTAGACAAATCTTTCATTTCTAACTGGATATTAACACAAAATGAGGCAGTAAAACCAGTTATAACCAACCATTGATGTGCCCAGGGACCAACAGCTCCCTTAAATTCAATCAAGCTTCACCAAATTTCACACACTCGATGTAGAAGACATTCCTGGATACTCCCGAGAAAGGGCACGAGCCTCGGGACAGGTATCTGCTTCGAGCGCCCGTCTACTTTATTCAGATTTTATAATTAGGGCTGTACCTGGATTAGAAATCACTAAGCTTTTACACAACAGGGATATGGCGAATAAACATGCAAATATATTCACACTAGCAGCAATGCAAATGTGCGACAGCGTCCACACATGTTTTAATACGTTTTTTGGATAGATTGCCATATTCATTCATGAAAAAAAAAAAGATATTTAATGTGAATTTTACTCATAATTTATGAGTAAACAATATTAACGCTGTGGGATGAATTGCAGATAATCTCACAGTATCAAAATCCCCTCGAATCGGGAGAAGCACCCACGCAGTCGTACACTCACCAGTCGTACTCTCTTCAGCCTCTCTTCGAGTCGTTCCTGAGCCTCTCTCTCTCTGAGAACCGTCTCCAGCCTGCTGATGAGCTGCGCTGCAAACCTCTCCGGCTCTACGTGGATGTCCTTTGGCATTCGATACGTGCGCTGCATATGGACAAGTGAACAAAAATCAGAAACCGTGAATTCCTATACAAATCCGCAGCTAAGATTTCAATTCACGATAAGGAATTGTGAAGGAAAACACGTGAAAGAGATGTCCTTATTTTAAAAAAATCGATATGCCACAGTTATATGACAACCTCCCCTCATACTAATGATTCTTTTCTGTTCAACTCACAGGTATATGAGGTAGGGGCACACGTCCATTGGCTTTGGCACTTTCATGCATCTCTTTACGATGCTGCTTCCGATATCGGTATGGAGGAATATCATTTCTGCACACAGACACAGAGGAACAACCATCAAACACAGATCGTAACAGCTCATTTATTACCAGTGATTTCATCAAAGGAGGAGTGAATGAACATGTGCAGGGATTCTGGGTACATCTGTGTCTACTCACACGCTGCTGTCGGGGAGCGACAGTGTGTCCGCATCGCTCGACATGCTCTGCTGCTCACTGTCGTTGGCACTGGTGGCTGGAGCGCGAGCGTAGCCCATGTTGGCGTAGTATGGGTTCACCGGCTCCCTCCACGGTCTGAGGAGGTTTCAAGAGCTCATAATTAAAACGTTGGCACATGTACGCACAGATTCACACAAACGCAAGGGTCTGCACAGTGAGAGCCTCTTTACATGACATTTTACAAAAAAGTGTATGACCAGAACATGTCTTAGGACATAATTGGCTACTCAAACACAAATAAAGGCCAAATGCTAACTGTTTGTCAAGCTGATAAGAAAGTATGCATGTATTCATGTATAGTCAAAAAGCCCAATAATTTAAAAGCAATGGATAATAATTTTTACGAATATTTGCACCACAATTTATCAAATGGGTGAATTCCATTGGTCTGCACAAGATATGGTATTAAAAATTAAAAGAAATAATATTGGTTTCACTCCCAGCGTTGGCTTAACGACCATGGAAATGTTCCATTAAAAAACATTTCAATATCACACAATTTGATGCGTTATAAAGTGTTAGACATCATGCCTTTTTTATGAGTGCAAGAACCTTGACTGACAAACACACACACCTGCACTCCCTGCTGTCCTGCCTCCTCCTGCTGCTGGCCAAGACTCTCTGTGGTGTTGTCTGCATCAGCAGGCTCTGAGTCAGCCTCCCAGCTGGTGTGTCTTCACAATCCTCCTCGTCGTTCTCTTCTTCCTCTTCTCTCGCTCCTCCTCCCCCACACCTGAGATCATCAGAAGCATTATTAGCAATTAGTATACGAGTTGTGAGAATGCGACAGCTCAGCGAGTCAAAAAAACGTCTGTGCAAGTCTGTATTTGACATAGAGGGTGTGACAATAAGTCTCGGGATCGTCTCACCTCCACTCCTCATCCTCAGCCAGTGTGGGTAAGTACCCGGGCACAGTCTTGGCTGGCCCCGACGACGGGCTCTGGTCACTGGGGTTCGGTTTGGGGCTCTCTCCTCCAGTCCGCGTGTACTCCAGATACAGATCCGACTTGAGGAACAAAGGGTAGGTGTTCTCCTCCATCATGGCCTGGATCTCTGTCTGGGCCTGGAGCAAACAAACAGGGGTCACACAGTTGGACTCACAGTTGGAACGAAGCTAAATGTTGCTTCAGTTCCAGAATCATTTCATACAATTTAACTTAATTTTGCTCTGGCCTTGTTTTGAACTCATAGCTAAGCTTTACTATGCAAGTGTAAACACAGACCACGATTATCACAACAGCAAATTGATTCTTATATCAGGCCAACACGATGAACTATGGTAAAACAGTACCACCCTGGTTTAATACCCAGTAAATATGGAGTAAGAGAAGAGTGTTAAACCCACACCCGCATTCAATCAGAAAGGGTGAACATGCATTACTCAAGGTGGCTTCACAAACCGTGGTATCTCTAAGTTTGAGGGCATGTTGGATCAGTCACTTGTGAACTGATGTTTTAAAAAAAGAGGTAAAGAAAAGTAATGTATTGTCATTTTAGAAACATGGCTAAAACTAAAAACTAGCATACATTGGTTAATTGAGGTTATTATGCAATCTAATGCCGAGTAGTAAAGTTGTTTAGTGGTAAAGTTTAAGGCTCAACAGTTGGACACCCTTTGATCCCCCTAAAGGCAGTATCATACTTCATATGCCCCGGATTTATTGCATCAACATCAAAGTGGAGCAATGAAAATAAAGAATCAAAGCACTCCGGGCCGCAAGCGATAACAGGTGGGTTGTGTGGTCAACATGAAACTAAAACAATAAAACACAAACCTGTGCCATTTACAGCCAACAATAGAGGCTAGAATTGCATTTTGATTGTAGCCACCCTGGTTCAGTTGTAGTTCCTGGGGCATAGTACCCACCCACTGAATGAATCTCTTCAGTTGAGCAGCACTGAGTTACCAGCAGGTCTGTCACAAGCCTCGGGGCGGCAGTAAGTGCTGAACAGCCATTTATATTTGACTGCAAATAGGATTAAACCTCAACTCAGTGGTGTGATTAATGTTCTGTGTAAATAATAAATACACAGTCATAATCGCTGTACTACAAATTAAATTAACCTCGGGACGTTCTTCCAACAAATTTCCCCCACAAATTACAGCCTGGTCAGCGTCTGAATACACACGTTGAGATGGAAGCAGACATGGCCGTTAAGCTGCTCAATCGCAGATGTCAACACAAACCACTTTGCTCTGAATCCTCAGACACGTAGCCGGGCCTGAACCGTACCATTTTTTTTAAGAACGCCGAACAATTCGATTACAGCCTGTGAGAAATGGTCTGTGCAATCCAACATGCACTGCTCTTATCCCGAAACCTTTACAGACATGAAATCAGCGTCTTAAATACCTGTTCAAACATGGCCGGGTCTGGATGCGGCTTTCCCACGCAGTCTCTGATGAAGCTCTTGGTGGGTGCTTTGATCTGCCGGGAGACAATCCCACTTCCGTCCACAATGTACTTCCTGTAGATGGCCTTGGCCAGCTTTGCCCTCTTCTCCTGGCTGGTCTTCCTGAACCCTGAGCAGGCGAACCAGAAGTCCAGGAGGTCCGCACACCCTTCCTGGCACAGGAAGTTTCGGAACAGCTGGATGCCTTCCTGGTCGTCCAGGAGAGAGTGAAGCGACTCGGCCCACTTCAGGTAAGGTGGAGTGGGTGAAGCCGAGCCCTCAGGTTCATACCCCAAGTCCAGGTCCGGGCGACGCGGAGTCGCTGACGATGAGGAGGGCGTGTAACTCGATGGATCCCCCATTTTAGATAACAAGGATGAGGGGGAATAACCGAGGGTTTGGGAGAGGGTGTTGGGACGAGTGTTGGTTGAGTGTTGGACCGGAGGGTCCACATCAGACCCCTCCTCGCCAGGAACAGGGGGTCTCGGCGCATCCTCGGTGAAGTGGGAAGGGCCGCGCAGAGAGGTTACGACCCCCCCACCACCCCTGTACCCAATCCCATGTAATTCTCTGACAACACTCATGTCTCTGGTTGCACAAGGCAGAGGTCAGATCTTCGCCTCTGGCAATGATTCCGCTGGCAAACGATTCACCCTGTGACAGGAACGAGAGATGTGGTTAGAGACACAGAGGAAACACACAATACTACTGAGATGATCAAAACCCACACACTGTGTCAGATCACTAATGCAAACACACACACACACACACATACATGCATACATATTATATCACTCAGCAAAACAATGGGACGATGAGCACAACAGACAGATGCAAACTAATCTGTTAATCTGACCACAAAACAGCCTATAATGCTAGTGCTAGCTTAGCATTTAAGCCCTGCAAATCAACACATTTCCATAACTTTATTCTGAGTTGCAAATGCCAACTAAGACAAAAACAACAACAACAACAACAACTGTCGCCAAGCTCAAGTTCACCACTAAGTTTCTGTCGCCGGTGGAGCAGCACCCAGGGGTCAAAACAAAGCTCACAGTTCCACCAGTTCACACACGAGCTGGTGAATAAAAGGAACCGAGGTGAAGAAGCTAAGACAGCTAGCTGGCCCGTGCAGCCCGGTGCCAGCGCTTTAACGTGAGAATCTCATTCATCTTGGCCTGCAAAGACGGTGGGGGGATGGGAACAGAAACAAACTCCACAACCACACAAGACGGGCCCTGCGTGCAAAACACTTCCCCGCAGCCGCACTTTGAACACGTCCCCCCGGGTGGAGCCGCCTCGGACCGAGGGGGGGCCGAGGCCGAACTTTGAGACCCGGCTCGCTCCGGCGAACCGGACGATTCGGCCCCCGAGCGAGGCGAGCGAGAGCCGGGGCACGTTTTCCACTGCGCTGCGGTGCCAGCTAGTTTTTTTTGGGGGGGTTAGCCTGCTAGCTGGCTAGCTTAGCTCGGTGCGTTCACGTCCCGTGTTTTCCACCAAAAGTGTCCGACCTACCGTCTCTGAAAGCCCGGTCCCCGCGATCCGCTGCATCGGGGATCTTGGTGCGAACTGGGGGCTCCGGGGCGCAGCATAAGGATGGATTTCCGATATTAAATATTAACGAAAAGAACCCGTCGTCTTGCCCTTAACTCCCCATGGTGGCTGCTTTCAATAATACGGAGCTGGAGAATACGTGCGTGCGCGCAAACGCCGTGTAGCCTGTAGCACGTTTGTAGATCTGTGGCTGATAGAAGAGGCACGCACGCTGGCCAGAGGTGGAGGAAGTGTTCTTACATTGTTATTAGTATTATATTATTATTATGATGAGGAAGTTCAATCAGCAATGCGACGATGTACTAACACTGTTTGACATGCATTAAAATAAAAGTTCAGTGAGGAACATTTAGATGAAATGGATCTTAGTGAAAATAATCCTCCTGACGTTTCACTACTGTGTTTTTCATTTAAATCATACGAATTGTTGTTTTCTATATCCTAGAATGAGCCCTTTATATCTAAATACTTTATATTTACATCTGAAGTGGGTCCTCTCTACGGAGGCCGCCATGTTTCTTTAACAGTAGCCCAGACTGGACAAACTTTTTCTTACAACTGAAGGCTGCCCCAGGTTCCCTTCCATGTTTAGAATGTAGAGTGAGGTGAGGGGTATTCAGCTGCTTCCTGACACTTCACCACTAGGTGTCACTAGATTCTACACACTGATCCTTTAATTAAAAGTAAAGTAAATGATTATTTTGAGAAAGTGGTACTTTAAGCATGAAAGCAAAGTACACATCTTTGCAGGCGTATTATATTCAGTTACTTTTCATTAGCGCAGCTTAATAAGCTCAAAACTATATCCACAGTGTCATTGGAAAATCTGTGATAATAGCAATTCCAAGAGATGCAATAATGAACTAATTATCTTTATCATTTGTAAATGTGCTGTTGTCCTCTCCTAAGAAGCATTTAAGTGTCTGTATTTAAGTTATCAACGTTACCATATATAGTTCACACTGGTGGAGGAGGCCGGCCTATTTGTATCGTTTACTTCGATAATTTATAGAGTTACGAGGAAGTCTTGCTTAAATGAGAAGTACAGCCAATACTTCAGGTATCACAAGCCAAAAAACCACAGCCGACACACCGATATCTGATAGTGTTTCATCATAATATTGGATTATTATCACTGATCTGATGCATTATCGTATAGGTGAAGCTGATATGAACCACATATACAGTAGGATTATTTATAATTTAACCTGTAACAGCATGAATGGTGTGTTGTGTACGTGAAATTATGATATAAAAGCAACCAGTAAGTTTTTGTCAGACGAATGTCCTGGAGTAACACGTAGATCATAGTGGAGCAAAATTAAAAAGTAGCATAAAATGAACCTTCTTAAGTAAATCCCATTTATTTTCTATCTACAGCACAAAGTTAATGTAATTCGTGACTTTCTACCATTGGTAATGCATTTTAAAGAAGTGGACATTAGACGGTTTAGGCATCATATCTGTTCTATTAGTCGCAGTTCTATAACATGCTAGCGAAAATACGCCCAACAGTGCCCCTAGCGACGCAACGACGCATTACACAATGACAGTTAAAATTAACTGGAATGTCCTTTTTAATATAATAACAGTAAATATTTGATTTATGAAAACTGTCAGTTCTGTATATTCACATAACGATGTATGTAAAAACATGATGCATTTAAATTTAAATTCACATAAAGAATAAAAGAGACATGAGCAATTCCAGCTCACTTTGCTCACACCACGAGATCTGGTGAGAAATAAACACTACAGCAAAACATAAATGAATAAAGAGTCGACTCACCTCGGATCTGTTACCCGGGAACTGGTGTTCAGAGACCGGAGATCATGTCCACCGGAGCAGGGACCGACAGGACCGAGAGAGCCGAGGGAGCGCACCGCCACCGACACCTGAGCATCCCGCCTGTCACTCCCCTTCACCGGGCTGTCAGTCAGCAGGAGCACCGGGCTGCTGGGTGTGTGTGTGTGTGTGTGAGAGAGAGAGAGAGAGAGAGAGAGAGAGAGAGAGAGAGAGAGAGAGAGAGAGAGAAAAAGAGATTAGACCTTTCATTTCTCTCAACACAACCAATAGAGACATTTTCACACATCAACGACATCATTACACTCACATTATGTCTCCTCACATGTGGTGATTTACATTTTTACATCCATTAAAAATCACATATTGTGTAATGATCACGTGAAATGTCCTCCACATGCTTCCTTTTTGGTAAAATCCTCCAGTAACAGTGTGGTTGCTGTTCTGGAGTTGTTCCTTCATCAGCAGATGGAAAATGCTCAGTTGTCAGGGAATGTCATCACTTTACAGCTAACCTGCTAAATGCACCTCCTGGTGAGGCTGACATGTTGAGACTGGAAATCTCTCTCATTATTTATCAATAAACAAATAAAAACATTCAGGTATACATATATATATTTACGTGACATAGCTATGATATTAGCTAGAATTCAAGTAAATCTACCTCTTTATACATTTAGGACTGCAGCTAACAAATATTTTTATTATTGATAAATTAGCTGATTTCATTTTTTTATCAATCTATTTGCTGCTTGTTCTTTAAAATATCGGGAAAAAAATGAAAAATTAACTTATAATGGCTAGTTCTTCAAATTTATATAATTGTCAGTACATAATCCTCGCAAACCATGGTTTGCCGAAAATGGACATGAACGTCTAATTAACTATCAAAATAGTTGAATAGCTGAAATCTCTTCAGCTCTTGTTCAATCCCAATGACTTCTGTTCAGTGCAGATAAGGATCTCATGAAACTGAGAGTCACAGCTCAAGACTTTGACAACGAACTACATCTAAATGTTTTCACTGTCACCCTGAATCAGTGTGAAAGTTCACTGTGTCGACCTCGGATGAGTTATTTCATCATTTGAAGTCTTCGGTGAAGGAATTGTCTCGAGTTGAGATCAAGAATAGTGATCTGGTGTAAAGTTGCTTTTCAAACTTTTAACTTCACAAAACCTCTGAATCGAACGGCTCCAGTGTGATGAGCAGGAGTTGAGTTTACCAACCAATCCCCCAGTGAGTGGTTGAGGTTGGCTGTCCTGTGGGGGGGGACCAGGGTCAGGAGGCTCAGATGAGGTCGAGACATCTGTCCTCATCTCCGTCCTCATCTTCCTCATCATCTCTGTACTCAGCTCTGTCCTCAGCTCTGTCCTCATCTTCCTCCTCAGCTCAGTCCTCAGCTCCGTCCTCATTTCCTTCCTCAGCTCTGTCCTCATCTGGATGGACTGTTCCTCCATGATCATTTGAACCTGGACAATAATAACAACAACAATCATAACCAAAATGTTAATAATAAAAAGCATGAAGAGATGAGCCAAATGAAAACTGTTTTATTTTTGATTGCACATCTGTGTTGTTACAGCAGCTATTTTTATTTTATTGATTTCAGGCAATAATAAAGTCCAAATGTGTTCTGATATTGATCAGCTGTGGTAAATGGACTGTAGTGATGGATCTTATTTTAGTCGTATCGATCACTTAAAGTGCTTCACCCACACATTTTTATGCTGCGATTCTTCCATCCCACACTCTTGGCTCAGGCAGGAGCCAAAAGACAGTTTATGAAGCAGAGAGGTGAAGCCAGGGATCGAACCCTCAAACCTCTGTTTAGTGGATGACCCGCTCTCCCTCATGACCAACAGCCACTCCATGTACACTCCCAGTCATCTTTCTTTTAATACATGATATCAAAACAAAAAAGACTTGGATTCTGTTCCTTAAAATGTCCCTATAAAGCTTAAAGTTTGTCTTCTCAAGGAAAAAAAAAAGACAATAATAAATAATAATACAATAAATAATTGTTTGTTTCATAGTAGTCCCCCCCACTGTTATATATTGATATTGTACGAGTAAAGACTTTTGGTCAAATTAAATCCTAGAAAACATAATTTAAAGCAGAGTAATTATACAAATATTCACCTTTAGTTTGTTTAATTAAAGCGTAAACCTTTATCACCTTTGAAATGTCCTCGAACCCACAGGCAGTGAGCACTGGTTTTGTGAGAGAAGCCTTTCACCGAGCAGTGTTGATGTGTGCGTGTGTGTGTGTGTGTTTGTGTGTGTGTGTGTGCGGCAGTGGGTTGAGGGAATGGTGATAAATTGCTGTGTGTGATTGGCAGACCTTACAGCCAAGGTAAACACGCTTCATTATGGAAATGTATTCATACCACTTTGATTTGCTTTGTCAACAGTCAACACACATGCAGACACACACACACACATACACATACACACACAAGTATTCACACGAACACACACACGCACACACATGCTGCAACAGGCTGCTGCTGTTATGGCTGCCTCAGAGCCCCCGGAGACAATGAGGAGAGAGGGAGGTGAGACAAAGAGAGAATACTGAGGAAGATGAACTTGACCTTTATGATGTCTTGGTGAGGAGGGGTTGGGAGCATGTTGGTACTTATGAATCTATAATGAACGTGTGTGCGTGTGTGAGTGTGTGTGTGAGTGTGTGTGTGTGTTTGTATGTGTGTGTGTGTTTGTGCGTGCGTGCGTGTATGTGTGTGTGTTAGGGAGAAGGTCTGAGCTCTTAACTGAGGAAAGGTCATCACACTGGGGGGAGGCAGTGATACACCTGGCCCTCTCCTCATGCTGCCTCTTCCTATATCTATCTATCTACTGGGTATCTGTCTGTCCAGCCGACCATCCATAGGTCCATATGTCCATCCATCTATCTATCTATCTATCTATCTATCTATCTATCTATCTATCTATCTATCTATCTATCTATCTATCTATCTATCTATCTATCTATCTATCTATCTATCTATCTATCTCTCCGTCCATCCATCCATCCATCCATCCATCTATCATCTATCATCCATCTATCATCTATCATCTATCATCTATCATCTATCTATCTATCTATCTATTTATCCAACCTTTTGATACATTTATATAACATGTTGCACAATCATACAAGTGTATCTATAGTGTTTTTAGTGAGTGTCCATGAGAGTGTATTAAAAAAGAGGTTGATTTAAAAATACATATTTTTTGATTTAATCACTTTCATTCCAGTAATTTGAAGCTAAATCTGAAAATCTTTAATGAGCAGCATTGCCATTCAAACCAGGCTGAGAGTCTGCAGCCATGCTAGCAGCTCATTGAGCTCAATGCTAATGTCAACACACTCACAGTGGCAATGTTCATGAAGTATAATGTTTACCATGGAAATGTAAATGTCATCAGTTTTGCAGGAATTAGAAAAAAGTGCAGAGCAATGGACCCATTTGATTTGATGCTGTTGCTGAATGAACACAGAGAGAAACTGATTCTACTGCAGCCCGAGGGGAATCTACCAAATTTATATTACAAAAAGTATATTTTAATTTTGAGTCTCCACTAAGATTTGTTGATTTTAAGATTGAAAAAATCTATATGGCTTCACTGTGAGATAATATACATATATAATATCTATAGAGTGATAATAGTAAGAATGATGTCAATCATAATTTATAACCGTGTTATACAGAAGTTATGAGATAAGAAAAATGACTAATAACATTAATGATGGCTCCTTTCGGTCCCAGTTAGACAATGAGCGAGGAAACACCCTGAAACTGAAGCAGGTAAATGAAACTCGTCCATTATTGACTGAATTATCTGCTCATCTGCTTATTTCACCTTTTTCTGTGAAACGTTACAAACACTGGGACGTGTCCCTGCTTTATATCAATATTAGATTTTTAATTGATTCTCATTTATCTCATTAAACACTTTGATCACTCAAGAGTGTAAATTACAGGAATAACTAAAAAGATCCATCAACCATTTTTTTAAAGCATATTACACATTTACGAATCAAATTATTTAAAGAATGTCTACTTTACCAAAATATGTATCAATTCTATAATAAGATATTACAAAGGAAGACAAGGACGACTTCATCCATATTCATCGCTCTATTGTTCACGCTTGGTCTTTTGTTTAACTTTGTGTGCCTTGTCTCACATTAGCGGTGACAGCAGCCGTAGCTAACATGTATGTGCTGTGGAACATCACAGGTTATTCCACTGATCACAGATCAACTGGTGCCGGTTGATTGCAGCGTCATTGATCTACGAGGCTTCTTCCATTAGGAGCAGGTGACCCGAGCCACTCTGGGCTGTCTGCAGCATCTCAGTAACAGACAAAGAGGCTCATGCTTTACTCGTTAACCACTGTCAAGTGAGAAAACAACCCTATCCAGGGAAGATGACTGTGGATGGTTCATTCTTAAATTGAGGCAGCCCCCGCAGACGGCTGAGAGGGAGCTTTTGGTCCGACTCGGGGGTCCCTTTGTTCCAGCTGCCACAGCAGATTTAGGCGTCTGTACGGAGGCCTGTCAGAAACAGGCTTATCTCTTGGGGGCCTCCCGGCACAAAGACCCATTTAGATGTTCACAGGGAGTGAAATCTTCATTATATACCTCTTGAAAGAGAAACAGACCTCTGCTCTTTCAGGATATTAATTGGGGGAAAGTAGTTTGTTTGGCGACAGGGAAAGTTGCGACACAAAGGGTTGAGAGTGATATTGTACAGTGAAACCTTTATTTCTCCATAGAGTGAATGAGATATCGTCTTTTCATATTGTTCATTTTTACCATTGATTCATGCTTAAAACCTTATATCTCAGCAGTTAGGGCATAAGAAGTATAAAACAATCTGTTGCTTTTTTGTTTATCTTTTCTATCTTAAAGTGATTAAGTTACAGGAAAGAAACGTCGGAAATTAAGGAGCCAAAGTATCGTTATCAATGTTATTTTTATCCATTCACGCAATTATCCCTCCGTCTATCTCTCTATCACGCGTCCATCTATCCACCTGTCCATCCATCTGCTGGGCTTTCCCAGTCATGCCTCTAGTAAGAGTGTCAGTATATCTGCCATGGCGTCCTGCTGATGTGTATTGTGATGGGGCTGAATACTCCAGCTACCAATATGGCCTGCACCAATACTGGATTAGCCACAGTGGATTAGCTGCCTGCCCTCCTGCTGCTTATTCAAATATTGTTTCACGTATTGTCATCATCGGGGCAGAGCTGTGGCCCGGTAGCCTGCGAGCTACAGAATGTTCTCAAAGAAAAAAACCGCAACCAAAAAAAACAAAAAACATCTTTGCTTTCATTTTTCCCACAAAAGCATTCGATTTCATTTTTCAGCGAACGTGGGTTTCGGACCGCTGAGGGTTGGGGGGGGCGGGAGACAATCCGCAGCCGTAGAGCATCGCAGAAAAAGGGAGGATGGAAAGATGATGGAGAGCAAAACCAAACCAAGGCCAAAATCAGGCATGAAAGCGTGCCTTGATCTTTGATACACGGTGTTCGTCTTTTCTCCCCTCGCTCCCTTTCTCTCTTTCACCCTCACACATACACTTGGGAGTCAGGGCAATTGATGTGCTGCCTTTGATGGCCAAGAGAGGCCTATATTAACGGCCAAAAAAGACCATGATGAAAGGGCTGAGAAAAAAAAAAAAAGAAGAAGAAAGAAAATGGCTTCGAAAATGTGTCATTGGAACGGACGGCGACCCCACGATAAACACTTGGAGTGGCGTGATGCTAACCAGACATCGGGCCGTTGAGGGCTGGATGGTTTAACAGCGAGCGGATGGAAGAGGCTGCGGCAGACGGAGAGCTTACCTTGCTAGCCCGGCGGTGGTAGAGGTGGGCTTGGTGGTTCCCAGTGTGTCATGGTGGTCGGTCATCCTGTTAGACCAAGGGACGTGGATCCACTTGCCGCACGGCCCCGGCTTCCTCCCGGCGAGACGCAGAGGTCCAGACGCCAGTGGACGTCCCGTGGCATAAGCAGTCGCCATCTTTGTCCCGTTGTTGTCTTGGATATCCTCTCCTGCGTCTTCATCCCTCCCTCTCTGCTTTGATCATGCCTCCCCTCCCTTTGCTCTGTGCCGTATGACATCATCACGCAGCGGTATCGACAAGCATCAAAGAACCTCCGGGCAGGGCCGTGCATCGGTCTGTGCGTTTGAAAAGGGTGTAAATATGGAGCATAGAGAGTGCTGTAGCCCCCCCACATCCCCCCCTGCTCCCTGCATCCACTGTTCTCCTCTCCCCGCAGATGGATGGTTTATCAGACCAATACAAAACTATACACACACCCACACCAGCCATCTCTAAGACGGGTGTATCCCGAGGCCCCCTGCTGTGTGTGCAGCGTTTGATGATGTGTTCAACGGCTTCATTCATCCCAGAGCTCGCTTTTCTTTCTTCCCCTGTTCGTTCCGTCCGCCCTGTTCCGTGTGTCCGACCTCTCGCAGCGAAAAACAAACATGTTCTCAGTCAACTTTTTCTCGGGGGGGCAAAATGACAAGTAGTTCCATCTCAAACTAATCTATAAACGCTCCTCCTTGAGCGGCCGCCCCCTCCTTTCTCCCACTTTGACTCTCATCCCCTGCTCTTTTCTCCCCCCGTACCTCTTACAGCTGGTCGTCACCATTTCCAATCCTGTTAAGGTTGTATGTCCTCTTTGAGGAGCCCCTCTGTCTGTCTGTCATCTGCCTGAAAATCACAGACACACGTTTCACTGTTTACACTCTCTGCCCTCGGCGGCAGCTGTCGTCCGATCCAATGGGATCTCTGCCCCTGGAACACACACCGAATTATCAACGGAATGAGAAGCGTTGGTAATGATGTGGCAGGAAACAGAATAAAACACAACTTGCCAGGCCTCTGGAGCATCATCAGCTTGACATGTATTTCATTCAATAAAAAGTAAATGAACAGTGAGGTATCTGAAGTACTGAGGCACAACTGAGAAAAGGGGCTTTGAGTTTTCAGACTGGCCGACAGCAGAAAGGCTGCGATACCTTCATTTTCTACTTTTGTTTCATGAATACTGTTAAAAGTTCCAAGGGCATTTATTAAAATTGGTCTTTTAGTTTTGAGTATAGTGGCATTCTGGGTTAGCTCGCTTATTTCACATCATTACATGTATTAGCAACATCTACTTATGTGTAACAAAGTAGGACTGGCCAATAAAACAATATCAGCATTTATTGCAATATAATTTTTATCAACAGCAATATAACAAAGGTCCAATTTATATCATTGTTTTGCTCATAAATTGTGTCAACACAGCGAGGAGATATAATAAAACTACCACAGATTAGTCAAATGTTTGGCTGCTTATCAATTTTCGTTTTCTGCTCATAAAGAAGAGTTTAAAAAGCACAATCTTCTTTACAATAACATAATAATAACAATTTATTCTAATTACACTAAAAGATAGAACTAATTAATTAATTGTTGAATAAACGCTTTCATCCATATGTCATACATCTACCATTTTATAAGCCCTTTTATCCGTAATTGTGTTATTTCACTGCAGAATACATAACTAATGCCATATGTGAAAGTTCTGAAATCCAGTTATATCAATACTCTCATCTTTTATAGAACAAAAGATAATTAGGGTTAGGGTTAACTTTTATTCTGTGTATTTAAGAACCAACATTGTCTTCTTTTAGCAAACATGACTAAAGATGTTCCAGCAAAGTGACCAACAGTGTTGAGCTGTAGATGATCATGTTTCCTGTAGAAATTTCTTTCTATCCAGCTACATCACATGTGAAGTGTGAAAGTCTGAGCTCCTTCTCTGTTGGTTTATCTGTTTAAGATCAGGACTTGTTGGTGACACACGACCTTTATCCACTTTATCCACTGATTGTTCCTCAGAGAAAAGAAAGAGAAGTTACTCAAATCTTTGTCGAGTCACTCGGCTGATGTCCCCACTTCAACCTCCTGCATTCAACCTCCCCGTTCTTCCATTTTTTCCCCCCAGGTTCCCATTCACATCTCTGCTCCGCACTCTGCCCTCCTGCCTCTCTGGCCCAGAGTGCCTCCCCACCCCACCCCTGCTGTCTAACTAATTGTCAAGGTTCTTGTTAGCATTATGCTAAACTGCGTCTCTCTCTCTGCAGCAGGAGCCGTCCAGTGATATGGAAAGTACCCACAGCGAGGTCTGTACCACTGATAAGAAGGAGTGAATGAGAAAGAGAAGCTGCTCATAAATGTGTTGTTTACTTGCTCTTTTTATTTCCAACCTCCACAACTGGTTCTTGGGCGTCCCTAAAAAAACTGAGTGGCCCTTTCTCTCCACCACCCCTTCCTCTTATAAACATGTCATTTAAATTCAAGCAGCAACTTCATCCCAGGTATTAGGAAAAACTAATTTCACCGCATTAATAGGCCCCTTAAAAATGCCCACTTACTCGCTCCATGAATTACCCCCCCCCCCCCCCCCACCCCCCCACCCGTAATCCTAATCAACTAAACCCCTGCGCTGATTGTTCCTTTTCTTCGTGGACAAATACCCAAATGTTTGGAATCAATTCGGCCACTCTCTACCTGTCAGAGTGTCGGGCTAACAGCTAATGGCAGCGGGCTGACAGGCTGTAGAGGGTTGATAAGCATTTTCTCATTATCGAACCCCATTCACACAGCTGGCTGCCACTCACCCATAAACACACTCTCACACACACACACACACACACACACACACACACACTCAATCCCCCCCCAAAGAAATAGATGTTCCCCAGTGCACATTGCACCCGCTGATGACAATAGATGTAAATAAATAAATATATCGTTGGCGTGCATCTGTTTACTGTGCATGCGTTTGACAAAAAGGTGGGGTGGGGGGGAGTGAGCATCTGCTGAGCGACAAACTGATTCATACCTAGCAGAGAATAGACAAAACAACAGAAAAGCTGTAAACCACACAATGGCTCTACAGGAAAATACAGTTAGGCAAAGCTCATATGATAATTTGTTTCTTGGAGCAGTCTGACGTCTGGACTCTTCTCAGTGGTCGTAAGTTGAGTTGTCACATGGAAATGCAACTGTCCTGAGTTTGTTGTTGGGATTTATGAGTCTGAATCCTTCATATTTCATCAAAGATTACGTAACTTTTGGTATTAAAAGGATTGGATATAGTATTAGTGGAATATTTGGACTATAGGGAAGCAGGTATTGTCATATTTTTGACGTCTAAATCACCGCCCACATGTCGGAGCTGTTCGATGATTCATAAGAAATAAACAGTGGCTTCACAAAGTATGCAGAACCCTTTTTTTTGTTTGTTTTCTGTTTAGTTTTGAATTTAAGGAATAAAATAGCAGTTTTTTCATCAAGGTCATCAACACTTTAATTTCTTGAAACTCTTTCATGAAAAATTCACATTTCAAAAGGTATTCAGACTCTTTTCTGTGGCCCTTGAATGTGTTGATGGTATCGATTGAACTCACTTGTGTATTTAAGGTCACACAACTCACAACAAAACCCAAGTGATGAGGTCCAGGGCACTCAAGACCTGTGTGAGTGATCTGTTGTGCAGAGACAGAAGAAGAAGCTGCCAGAAGGTCGACCAGCTCAGCAGCACAGATCAGGAGATTATGACAGAGGAGGATGTCGGTGACTTTAAGTAAAGGGGACGTGTTAATTTGATTAGAGTTCCACAAACAACATTTAAAAGAACGAGAGCCTGAGGACCCAAGAGAGGAACATGAAGCACTCCTCATCACCCGGCTGATAAATGAAGCCGGGCGGAGGCAGCATCGAACTCTAGTGGTGCTTCACAGCAGCAGGGATCAATCAGAATGAAGGGTTGGACACAGAGAGGTCCTTAATGAGTGCATGAGACCAGGGACTGACGTACGGAGCACCAGCGGAGTCCCTGAGTGATCCAGCCAAAGCCCAGACTTAATACTCGTGGACCATCTGCTGAGAGACCTGGAGTTGTCGGTTCACAGACTCTTCTGATCCAGTCAGAGAGGATCTGCCAGGAAGAATTAAACCCCTCACTTCCACAGTGGCTTTTACCAAACACCACGTTAAAGGTCTGAGCGATTTTCTAAATTAGACATTTCAGCTTTTGACGAACAATAAATGTGAAAAAACGAAGGCTACAACACAATAACATGTGCAGGAGGTAAAGTGGTCTGAAGAGGTTTTGAAACCACTGCACATTTAAACTTGTATAATGAGACACAAAATGACAATACAATCTGGTGGTCGTTTCCCGCTACAGACATTATGACTTGTTGAGGTGAGGCAAGCACACGGTTGTTAAGCTAACAATGACTCAGTTCTATTAAAGGGTTCCAGTACAGGGAGCCAGAACAATGAGTGAGTCAGCACAAAACCAACCAAGACCCTGAGACACACGCGCTGCATGAGTTCAGCCATTTTCCATTTCATTCCGAGGAGGTTATGTTGTCTGTCGGATATTTAGAAGGATCGTGGGAAAAACTGCTGGAAGGATTACCACGAAACTGTGTCGGGAAAGTACCCGTTAAGTTTTGGTGTGGATCTGGATCAAGTCATATTTTTAACATTGCAATATTGTGTGTTTTTCACCAAATTTATCAAATCATGGATCTTGACACATTTAGGGGACTGGTCTTTATGAATGCACTGAATTTTGTGCAGATCCAAAAATGCATATCCAAAAATGTGTTTTCATAAATGGAACTGTTGTTGTATATTATTTTGTAATATATATTCATATTATGCATATAAGTGTTGATGTGATTGGGACTTAAGGGTAAAAAGAAGGCAAGTCTACATCCAAATCTAACCACAGAGAGATTGAGTTATAAGATTCTTTGATTGGCGATAACAAGAAAATTAAAAAAGACCTGATTAAAAAAGAAATAACTAAAGAAGAAAGATAAGGAAATGTTAAAAACAACTAAATGTGTAGTTGGTTCCAGCTCGATGTTTTCCAGTGTGCACTGCCAGAGTGCAGGCTACAGTAGTGAGGGGGTGGAGGCCATTGTTGGGGTAACGTGAGACAAATGAGACCCTGGAGAGCACTACTTAGCCACTCATAAAGGTCAGATATGGAGCCACACCAGTGGATGTTAATCCCGACCCGGGGGACCGAGTGCACATGCGCCCGTGGATGCAATTGTTTCACAGGCCCGGTGACATTTAGACCTGAGTGAGCGCTCAGCCCCTGGACGGCAGAACAGAGCGGCCGTGCTCCAGTCGCCTCTTTGGCTGGAGAGCGGTGGGCTTTGGAGCCCGTGGAGGTTTAATTAGACGTGGCCTTGAGGACAATTAAAACATCAGAGGCTCTTTCCCTCATGTACACAACACCAAGCGGTTGGCACAGAAAGAATTCTCTTGATTCTGCTCCTGGTTGGAACATTTAAAACTCTCAGCTTCCACTAAAATGCTTTTTTTAATGAACTGAATGTGCAAAAAAAATAAATATTTTATTTGTATTACCTCTGCTGAAAAAGGAAAATTCCACCTGACAGCAGGGATATCATTAGCCACCGCTGTGATATCATTATGAGGCCCCACTGTACATAATCATGTAGACACACAGTCTAATTGGTTATTGTGGTAAGAATCCGCTGGCAGGCTGCAGACGAGTCGGAGCTGTACGGTTGTCAGCAGGTCACATTGATTGGGGCACCTGAGAGTTCCGGTTGGACGCGGTGGAGATAATGAGTGGAGGGGTCACACAGCAACAGTCCAGCCCAAGTGTAATGAGCAGACAAAGAAACGCCGATTCGGTTAATGCACGAGAGGGTTGTGTGTGTACGTGACCAAGGTGGAGAACGAGAGAGAGGTATACACTTCGCTTCCCTTCGATGAATAATGCCATCGCTGTGTCCAGGATGTTGCTCGTGTTGTTACATTTTGATTTTAGACAAAGAAAACATTGATTTCTCTTAATTTCAGAGGATGAGATTTGATGTCTCTACACAGAGATGTTTAAACAAAGTCAACTTCCCTGGTGACGTCCTCAAAAGACAAAGTAGAAAACGCTCGATGACCTTTGCAGACAGGCAGCAGAGGAGACACCCGAGGTAATTCTACACAAACACAAGCTGTTCTGACTCAAACCTGAAAAACTAAAAGATTACAAATCTATTCCTGTTCAGCTAATTGATTCACCAGTTTAATCCAGACTTAATTAAATACTCTGTCAGGTTTAGATATTTATGGGCTGTCAATAAATGTTATTCTGTCCTTTTGGTCTTAAGAGAATAAATCCTTGACTCAGGTGATCAGATTTTTTCCTCTGGATCTGCCATAAGGGGACATTTGTGGATTTTATGGACAGATGGTCATGAAAGTAGCTGCAAACAATGGTTCCCAATACTTTTGTATATTCTCAACTTTAATCAAGCACCACCACACAGTCCATTACACATATGAATGCAGCATTGAGGACATTCCCAGTAGCCTCAGCTGCACTTTGGGTTTCAATGGCGATTAATTCAATGTTAGCTTATTAACATGCTGAACTAAGATCATTAACAATGTACCTGTCACCATCACCACATGTGCACTGAGTGTGTTAGCACGCAGTTGGCATCAGGTCAAAAATCCTGCTGCATAGAACAGCCTCACAGAGACAACAATGTTGTGACTTCATTGTTCTTTGACTGTTCCGGCCATTTATAATTTACACAATCTGATTTAACAATAGAATATTCTACATATTTTATTCATTCATATAACCACGCAAAGATGTACCATTTCACCCAGGACCAGTCATCCCAGCTCACGTAGTTACAGACGCAGTTACATCACTTTTCTGCCTTCAAATATAAATTCACCTCATCTGTCAGGAGACATTTTATATTTGTCTGATAAACAGACAATAATAACTATGCTCTTCATACGATTAAAGATATCTAGAAAAAGGTTTGTCTGAAAGGAGACAAGAGTAAATATTTCCTGTCTTTAAGGTTTCGTGGTAAATTACTGATCAATAGGAAATAACAATACGAAAGGTGTCCCAAAGAAAACGCCTGCTCACAATGAGGCATTAACTCCATCTGCTGGTGCAGAGAAAATCTGCAACCTCAAGATGAAGCTTGGGACACTTTACTCCACGATGTGAAATTTGAAATCTGCTTCATTACACAGGGGCAAAGCAACATTATGTCGGACAATTTCCATCTAAGTCAAACTGTGTCATTAAAAAGAGAGAAAGATATTTAAAAACACAGGCAGCTTTAATTCAGGAACAGCGTTAGGAAATAGTATTCTTACAAAAAACACTCAATTACTACGTGGAACACACACAGTGACCTGAACCAAACAGTGGTCTTTGATTTAAAATGTCAAAATAAATGACACACAAATTAACAAACAAAAAAGAAATTCAGCTTCAAATAACATAAGCTGTTTGTCAGAGTTAAGCTAAAGAAAAACCTTTACTTGGAATTCAAGATCGATGACAATGACCAGCTCCATGAAGTTGGTACCGATGAGATTTTGAATGAATACCAAAAGAATAACGTAATTTTTGCAAACCTCATTTCAAGTGTTGTGATCATTTAAAATAACAAAAGTTTGACAACATAACACAACTAGAAACTTTGAGTCTAACTCAACAACTGACGATCTGATTGTTGAATGAAAACCTTTACTCGTCTTTGGGGTCCTTCTTCACCTCCTCGTTCTTCTTCACCTCCTCGTTCTTCTTCACCTCCTCGTTCTTCTTCACCTCCTCGTTTTCCTGCGACACCTTTTTGCCATTTTCCTCTTCCCCCTTGTTTTCCTCCTGGTTGGTCGGTTTCTCCTCCTTCTGCTCCGGTTGGTCTGTAGCCGTCTTCTCTGCGGCCGCGTCGGGATTCGGCGCCTCCTCTTTCAACACCTCCTGAACGTTGTACTTTCTGAACCGTGAATAGTCTTTGACCACGCTGATGCAGCACACGGTCTTGATGACCTCCACAATGATTGTCAGTTCTGGGTTGGTCAAGTCCACTTTGTTGCTCGGGTTCAGCTTCCCCACGAGTTCTGGAATCGATTTAAAAATAACACAAAGGTCAATTTAGCATTAAACTTTAATCATCAAAAGGGGAAAACCACTTTTATCATTTGACGGATCTGTCGAAACCCAACCTGCGATGGATTTGATGATTTCGTCTCTCTTGTTGTGGCTGCTGTTCCGGGCCTTGAAGGCGATCTGGTACGTGGCACAATTTGGGGTCTTGAACCAAGACTCCAGGTAAGTGGTCAGATACTTCACCATGTCATCCTGAAAGGCCTTACACGTCCCAGTCACCTGGATGAGATCAACACAATGACCACACACTATCAACCAGGTAACCTGGATTTGTTTTATGAAAGGCTGCATCTCAATGAAATGAACAAGAGGCGTACAAATTAAGATGCTCCAATATCATAACATCTTTCTATATTGTGTGTGTTTAATGAAAACTATGATTTTATCTTCTCACTGGTAGCATCCTTAGAATCACTCTGGACTTTTTCTTCTTGGTGGTGTGGAGATCAGACAGGATGTGATGAACCAACTTGTCAGATTCTAGGAGAGAGCAAAATAAACATTAAAGTCACATTACATATTAAACCTAAAGCCCTGACTGTTGTTTCAGTTGAGCTTTTACCCAGATTCTGAGTTCTGATGAAGATGACATTGTTTGCTCCGCTCTCCATGGCCTGGAAGCGCCTCTGCTGTTTGGCTCCAGATGCTTTCAGCTGTGCCACTTCCTTCTTCAGTGCGACTTCCACATCTTCCTCCTCAGCCTCGTCTTCACTGCTGCTCCCAGTGTTCTCCTGCTGCTCAAACACCAGAATAGGAACATAATAAACTACGGCTGGGGTATTAAACATCAATAATTATCACAATATAATTTTCATCAAAGGCAGTAAACAATGATCCAATAATTATTGACCACGCATTATGCAAGCAGGGTGAGGAGGTATAATACATAATTGATCAATGTCAAATTAGTAAAATGTTGCTGATAAGGAAGAGTTCCATACAATAACCGTCAATCGGAACATTAAAAAGCATTTAAACTTTAAAAATAGTGACATTTTACGTGACAAATATAATTCTTCGGAAAAGGAAAATGTATCTTGGTATAATTTTTGGCCTCATTAACTTAACATTTCCTTAATAAACTTTCTTTATCCGCTTTATAAACCGTTTTGTTTTATGCATGAGGTATAAAGAAAAACACAAACAGAGAAAGTTAGGCAAGACATAACAATTCTGATCCAATCTGCCAATCCTCACATATGAAACATTGAAATATATCCTAATAAATTGTTGTTTCAGGTGTTCATCACATCTGTATTGTGACATTTAAGTGTATTAGTGACTTATGGGACAAAGTAAAAGTTATAAAAACAATGTAAAAAGTTTAGATTGTCTTTCCAAGCAGAACATCCCTCTGCAATAAAGCCTTTCTCCCTGCACATCCACATTCACACCAACCCCTCCAGTCGCACGGTGCAGATCACCTGCTCACAGAAACCCAACCATCAGATCCATGTCCCCCGTGTTTCTCCCTCTCTCACCTTCTCGGGTCCGAACAGCTCCTCCGCGTACTCGCTGAGCAAGTTGAAGGCCTCCGCGGTGCACTTCCTCTCGTTCATGTTGCAAGTGATGAGGATGCCCTCCATGCCCACCTCCAGCTCCCGGGAGCCCTTCCATCGCTTGCCGTGGTGGCCGTACCGCTTCCTGCTCCGTTTCACCGCGGCGGACATGTTCTGGACTGCGGGGTTTCTGTCTACCACTGGCGGCTCCACCTCCCTCTTGTTTGGGGTTCGCCTCCGTTAGCCGTTAGCCGCTAGCTAAAAACAGCTGAAGCTAACACGCGCGTTTTGGAGGAGGGTTTTGTTTGTTCACGCTGCGGCGGCCACAACGTCAAGAGTCATGGGAAGTTACTGGTTTAGACTGGACACACGTTACTGTTTAAACTGGGCCGGCTTCACGTTTCAAGTCATACTTGTTTGATTCCGTCACAACATTCATTGATAGCACGTTTTTCTGTCACGAAGTACAGCGAGCGAGGAGGGACAAAACACTTCCGGCATTGTAGCGAAGCTCAAATTACCGCTATGTCGTAGTTTTTCTTCTTCTATGGTGTTTTATAGGCAGATGGCAACCAGCTTAGAGGCGCATTACCGCCACCAGCTGGACTGGAGAGAATGGCCAACAAGATAATCAACATTTTACAAATCGGAGGCAGATCAATGATGTGTTGTATCTCCTCACTGTGCTTACACAATGAATAAGCTTTGTACCTATATATACAGATAACTTGTTAAAATGTGTTGTGATCAATATTGATGTAGTTTTATTGCACAACCCTTATGTGTTGTTCTATATGAAATGAAGTGAACAGACTGAAAATGTATTGTTTTTATTTAATTTGGCATAAACACAACTCTATTAGTATCATTATCAAACATTTAACTTCATCTTCATGTGAAATGACCATTATTAATATAACTTACTGTCCATTCATACATGATGAATACAAAATACAAATACAGGTATTAAAAATTAAACCAGCTCAATTTACAATGTAGAAGATAAAAACAACCAATTTTCTTTTTTGCATTCATGATATTTGGGACATGATCAATACTCAAAAATGAAACTTAAGCATTTAAAGCAATAAATTAGAAAAAGGCATCGATATGACTCCTGTAGCGTATTTCATGAAGGGAAAAACCCTGATAGAACAGATCTATAGGTTGGTGGATAAAAACAATAGGACCGATATGAGCCTTTCACAGAAATATTGTTAACAGTGTTAATGTTTGCTGACATCAAAATTTCATTTTACAGAATAAACATTGTATAAAGGCTGTGCATTCATGTGCGTATAAAAAAGTTAATTTTCTTAATTCAAGCTCTAAGGACATCTGAAGGAATCATTTTCATGATTTTATAATTATCAATTAATATATATGATCAATATATCGGCATTAGAAAGTTTTACTCCATAATAGCAGCGATAGCATCAGCCCTCAAAAATCTTCATCTGAGGCTTTAGTGTAATATATTATGTCCATTATCTCCAATGCTACTGTATCTGTAAGAGGTTTTGTGAGGAAGTTAAAGAGGTGACACAGAAACTAGTTATTCAGGAATCATCTCTGTGCGAATGGATAATTATATATTATTTATAAAATGTGTCAGTATGACTAGTATGAAGGAGCACGTGCGGCTGCTTCTCCAACACATTAATAGCTTTTTCTTATGGTTGCGCTCTGCTGTGGTGGACGGTTCAGAGTGGAGCAGAGTGAAACAGAGGCCCTGGCAGCAGGAGAGGCCACTGAACTCCTGCTCATCAGAGACGACTCCCATTTGAAGAACTCACATCCCTTCCGGACCCGGCCCCCGCTGCCCGAGCGGCGGACCTGACAGCAGTAAAACCCTCGGCCGTGGTTTGGACCCCCGTTGGACACGAGCTGCCGCTTGGCGCGGCGGCCGCACCCACACAGTGGAGATGTGATCTGCTGTCCTTTTTTAAGTGTCACGGACATTGAGGAGCGGTTGATAGAAGATGAGTTTGTGTTGGCTGATAAAGAGGAGAGGACGTTTTTGGGGGTGAACAGCGAACTACAGGATGAAGGATGTGATGCTGCAGCCTGTTGTACCAGGTCAGTGAAGATGCTGAAAGAGGTCCTGGGTGTTTTGTGATTTCTGTTTTGCATGATGACTTGTTTCGGTTTGACAAATGAGGCGTTAGGTGTGGAGGTCTTTCCTGGGACGAGAGCTTTGTGCCTGAGTAAAGACGGAGTGTTTGTTTTGTTTGGGGCTTTGTCCAAATTCTTTTGGAACAGTACAGAGTTGAGTTGAGCCAACTTGTTTTTGGAAAACCAACTAACAGTCTCCGGCACAGCAAAACATGTATCTGGCCCTGAGATCACCGAGTGCTGCCTCGTCACATTTAACTGATCCACTCTCGTGTTCTTTGCAGAAACAAACGTTGTGGATGAGTGAGTTGTTCTAGAGGAGTTTTCAGCACTTGTATTGTCCCTTGATGTGACCTGACCCTCTTTTAAATCTGATGTATTCTCAGATTCTTCCGACTCATAACATCCACTATCATAATCTGAGACACGTTCTCCATCAGTTTCATCATCCGCCTCAAACACAACATCGTCATATGAACCCCACCTCTCCTCTGTTTCCACTGAAAGCTCTCCACCCTCCTCGTCCTCCACAGGTGCCACAGCTCCTCCGCTTTTGAAAGGCTGGTCTGTGTGAGGTAGGTCAGACAGGCAGCCCAGAGTCGTAGAGCACAGGAGAAGGGTGTTGTTGCCGTTACTGTGCGGCGAGGACATGTTTATCGTGACAGAAGAAGAACGATCAGCTACAGCACCCGAGGTGACCGACCTCCTGCCGCATCCCCACAGTGGTGTGTTTGTACCATTCAGAAGTGTCTTGGGTGAGATCAGGCTTTGGACAGATTCCTGAACCGAACTTGCATTTTCCATCGTGTCAGATTTCACCGCGTTCTTCTCTGAACACGTTTTTATTTGACATGATGTCAGAGGAATCTTAGACGATGAGGATTTGTTTGTGGTAAGTGTATTTTCCTTGTTATTTGGGTTGGGTTTTTCTTTCTTCTTGTCTGTTGTTACTTTTCCAAACACAGGTTTGACCGTTGATGGCGTCTATGAGAAGAAGACGAGAGATAATCAACAACTCTTAATATGTCACCCATTTCTTTGCTGCATGCTAAATTATCTTGTTCCTCCTTATTTCCATTCTCCAGGAAGATGCATCTTCAAAAGCCAATTTGCACCATAAAAAAGGCAGGGAGATCGTAGTATCTGATTTGCAGAAGTCCACGTTTATATTCATTTATTTATAAAACATTTTAACAAAAAATAATGTAATTCTCATGTAAAATCTCTGTATAATCTTCAACCATGAAGATCTCCATATATTGTTGTCATCATCCATAACAGGTTTTGATTTTGGAGACAGAAGGGGGCCAGGTATTTAGGAGCTGGGATGCATTGGACGAGAGCCACTCACCCTCTCAAGGCTTCTAGTGATCTTCATCACACACCCATCCCTCATCATCCTCGCTGCCAGCTGAGCTGTATTTCGTGAATCATCCAAACCTAAGAAAATAGAGAAAAACAAGACACATGCTTAGGTTGTGTCCGTTTTCTTTGTAGAACCATTTGGACTAGAGAACTTGAGCTCTTTGTTGTACCTGAATGTTCTCTTCCTGCAAACTGTATTCCAAGATCTTGAAGTGCCCCATTCAGGCCTTTGGGTTTCCTGTCGTAAAAGAGCTGGAAGGTGTGGCACAAGGATTTATTAAGACACGAGGGCCAAAATGATGAAGCATTGTCAGATAACTGGCTTAAATTTTTTAAATTGCTGAGTCTCCCTGCCTCAAATAGAAAAACAATAAAAAAGAAACAATCTGCCTGAAAATCCAACTGAATTTGTCATTAATATGAATAAATAAAAACAACAACTAATAATCAAAACAATTGGTAGATAAATCCATAACAAAATATTTTGTACAGTCATAATCATAAGTGAGACAGCAGGAAAAAGAGCAAAAGAGAAATTAAATGGGCTTTAACTCACTCTGTATGTGCTTCTCAGATCGATCCAGCTGTTGAGCACATCCGGTTTATGCAGCTGCTTTCGTTTGCACTCGTACTGCAAACAAACTCCCAGATCCCAGTCTGATATGCAACGCAAATGGTGGCACAGGCAAAATGGATAACGTTAAATTAAGGTAAAAATAAAACCAATGCTCCTCTTTTAATGCAGTGTTTTGTTGCACGTGATAATGCGTTTTACATTTAAAAACATTTAGATTCTTTCCAAAGCAAGAAAATTTTTACCTAGCTAGTGAGAAAGCCAACAGGGTTCATGACTAATGATTTATTACATTACATTACATTTCATTTAGCTTTCATTTATGATTAAAACCAATCAAAAAGACTTTTACCTGACCACGTGAGGAAAGTACACAGTTTTGGAGAAGGTGGAGAAATATTCTGTTGTTTGTTGGGAAACACCACACCCTTCTCGAGCTGCAGGTTGTGCAGCCAGCGGCAGAACCGAGAAAGACAGATCCGCAGTGGGATCCCTGCTTCAACTTGAATCTGCACAATCAAGATGAAGCAGTCAGATGGAGACAATGAACAAAGGAGCTGAAGTAGCCATTTGTAGTTGTATATGTGAGCCTGTGCATAGACACCTGTGTGATCCCGGTCAGCTCAGTGCAGAACTCGGACAGGGTCGGGTGCTCCTGGGGTTGAACATACGTGTGAAACTCAGACTCCACTTCCCCCGAGGAAGTGTTCAGCAGAACAGCAGGAAACTCAACTAAAAGAGGAAGGAAAAGAGAAACGTGTGTGTATGTTATTGTCAGTAACAGTGAAAAAGCTGAAATATTAAAGAAAAATGAGTCAGTGCTACTCACTAACTTCCGGACTGTAGCTGCTTTTCTCTCTCCAGCAAGTGGACTCAAAGTCGATCACTATCAGGTATGAAAACATCTGATCTGAAAGAGAGCAGAGAGTAAAGTTACAGCGGGAATCGAACCTAAACACTACACCTCTGTTAACACAGAATCAATCCAGACTCACTCGATACCAGCGCTTTCTTAGACCCAGAGGAAGACTGGCTCCTCTGCCTCAACAGCCCCAGCTGTCTGCGGGTGGGGGGATGGAGGAAAACACATGAAAAACTGAAACTTAACTTAGCCCAAAAACAATACATTTTCTTGTTCTGTAATACATAACAATGTATAATAAATGTGTACAAAGTACTGAAACCCTTTAAATAATTCATAAATACATCATAACACATGTAGATATTACACAGTTAACTCGTTTCTCTAGTTATCAGGGTTAGCTGTTTAGCTAGTTAACAAGCTAATGGCTGTTTGGTTGTATCTGTTACTCACTTCGCCAGTTTCCTTGTCGACATTTCTGCGGCGTCAACCCGGGAACCGGTTGGTTTTCTATCATTGAAACTGGATTTTGCGTGAAACGATGAAATCATCTCGACAGTAACAACTTCTGAAAACACAACAAACAGCGCGCTGCTTTTTTCAAAAATACTCATCTATCATTCTGAGTTCGACTGGCTTGGCCTGCACTGTAGACTTTTTATAAAAAGCAGCACAAAGCAATCAACTACCGAGACAGTCGATCGGAGAACAACCAGGAAGTCGGTGGAAAGCAGTCGTTTCCGGTTTTACTCAGCCATGTCAAGATAAGAGTATAAACACGAATATAGACATATATAAACGATTGGATCCTTTACTATAGGAGCTTTGTTTTATTTTTAAGAGGTAATTTTACAATCTACTAAAATTTAGTCAGATATTTCTCGTGAAAGGCTCACCGACAGTCAACATTTTCTTTATGTTGAAAATCATGATTCGGGAAGTAGGTTTTCCCCTCACATGCACGAGCCGGTGCAGCCTATGGGTGCAGCAGCCATGTGTTTTCAACCTTCTCCAACATGTCGCTCTGGTGAAAAACTGTGAATTTGGAAACAATCGGACCATTAACATCTGGTATTTACACACTTTGACTCTCGTTTTCGTTCTCACACAGAAACAGATCGTATCAACAAACAGCAGAGATCATCAAGGAGACAAATACATTCAGAAACTGTTCAGTGATCGAGAGGGAGCCTGTAGTTTACTAATACTTTAAAGGGAAATGTAAATTTTAAAGCACTCATAGTAGTTTCTGCATCTGAATCTGTGGAGTGAGGCTGTGAATCATTTTGAATGTGGATTTAAAACAGTGTCCAAACTTAACCCAGTTTAAATAAACTACAAATATATGTTGTTCACAAGATGCAGGGAAGAAGAGGGGATTTGGCAATCACTACTTATAACATGTTTACTACATGGGTCACCATGTGATCCTTCTCTCACCTGGCCTGGATATTATTTACGATTTGTCCCATTCAATACTATTACCAATGTGGTACCGTTTATAAAATAGTATTTATGTTAGTGCCTCAATATAGATTAATATACTGTTAACATGTTTTACATAAAAAACTTTTTCCTTTGAAGGATGAAGGAAGACGTTTATTGGCAGATTTATGTCAGCAGCATTAACACAACAGTATGAATAAGTTGTGTCCTGGAAAATGAAGGATGTATATTCGGTTATTAATAAAAGCATGAGATTGCCACTATTGAATTATATCACGCTAAAAGCAACTACAGTCTAAAATTATGATTTAAATGGTACCTTCAAATAGATGGATACAAATTTGACAGATCCTCATGCACAGCCCTCACTGCCTGAGCTCTAGGCCCCACTGGTCTGCCTCAATATGCACAAGAGGAGTGTTTCAAGAAGAGTGACTGTAAAACACAAACCAGTATACAGTACTTGATTGACTCCCAGAATTCATTTCAAATTCAGTTTCTATTTTCCTGCAGAAACCTCAGCGTGGACATGGAGCCTTCACCAGCAGCCACGAGCCGCAGAGAGAAGAGAAGGAACGCCTCCTCCACAGCACACCACACGGCCAAGAGATTAAAAAGTGAGCAGGAAGGAGCGGTGGCCCCTCCGCTCTGTCCACCGAGGATCTCTGTGCCGCTCGACCGCCTCCAACAACCAATTACACTGAATGAGCTGACGGAGCTGCTGCACTACGCCGCTCTGGGGAAAACAGGTGGCATCCAACAACCCAGGTAATGACTTTCGGAGCAAGCCGTGATCGTTTTCACCGTCTCACATATAACTTTCTGTAACTTACTTATAATGTGTCCTTGTACTTGAACCATCATAAAGACATCTTTTATCCACACCCCCTCATTATTCTGTCATGGTCCTACTCCCAGTTGGTGTCGTCTCCACCACCAGAGGAGGGTTAAAGGTGTGAATGTTGTAATCGTGGAGGGTCTGACCCAGAGTCGCTTTTACAAACACTACCTCACGCTGCGACACCTCCGAACCAACTACAGCTCTGTAAGTATCTGAAGAGGACGTCGATTTTATGATGAGAGACAGTATCTGTATTTTCTGGAATTTAAATCTGCCTTTTTCGGACCAATGCAGAGGATCACCTTCACTCCGCCATCTCAGAACGTGGCGTCTGGAATCTTCTGCAATGAGGTTCCGAAGTCAGACGCTCCATCACTTTCAGAGGCACTCATGGAAAACGGTCAAATACCCAAAGGTGAGAAATATGTAAATCATTTGTAATGAAAGTTACATATGAACTCATTTAAATTAGTCAAACCTGATTATTTATGATGAACTCTTTTCCTGATCATTCCCAATTTTGTGACTGTCTGTGTCAATTTGTGTTCTGCTGCAGCCGTGAAGTTTCACCCAGTTATCGCCAAGTTTGGGACACGGACCAGAGGAATGACAGCTTACCTGCTGAGCCAGGAGGAGATGATCAAGAAGAACTACCCGGTCAAAGGTGAGTCTCTATTAACCAGGTTATATCTTACACATGAAAAGGTTCACGATTTAACCTTTCTCCGCTCCCGACTGAGTCTCAGCAGGCGGATGTTATGGAGTTCCTTGTGTTTTGAGAATAAGGCGAAATAAGCGCTTCAACATTGTCTTGTTTTGTTTCTCTGCTACAGGAATGCCTGGCTTTGAGGAGTTTGTGTGCACAGACAGTGTCGAGTGTGTGACTGACAGCAGCCCTCTGTATGGACTCGACTGTGAAATGGTGAGTTGCCGGCTGTTAACATTTAATGCATCCTGAATGTCCAGGCCACTTGTGATTGGATGTCACCTCTAACGCTCTGTGTGCAGATAAATATGAACCTCACGTTTTTGTGCACTTCATAGTCTTGTGAGGATAAATAGATGAGTGTGTGTGTGTGTGTGTGTGTGTGCATCAGTTGATCATTGTTTCACTGTTGTGTTTCAGTGTCTGACGGAAAAGGGAAACGAGTTGACTCGTGTCTCTCTGGTGGACAGTGATGGAAACTGTGTTCTGGACGATCTGGTGAAACCTGACACCCGCATCCTCAACTACATGACAAAGTACACACACACACACACACACTCACACAAAGCCAACATCATGATGTACATACATTATATTAAAATGTTAAAGCATATTTCCATTCTATTTCTTCTGATAGGTTCTCTGGTATCACCGCAGCGATGTTGCGACCAGTCACAACCACCCTGAGGGAAGTTCGGTCAAAGCTCAGGGCGCTGTTACCGCAGGACGCCGTCCTGGTGGGACATTCCATCAACTCCGACCTCACGGCTCTGAAAGTGAGTGACTGCTGACATTTAGATTTCCGCTTGTGACAAATGTGAAATATCTCAACACGCTTCAGTTTGGACTCGAGAGGATGAAGATGAAGCCTTAGTGTTTGAAAGAAAACACAGATTTTCTTCTTATTTTCTATATTTCTCTGTATATTCTACATACTACCCTGATTATTTATTTCTAGAGGAACATAACCATGTATCTTTTGTCAATATGAATGAGTCCTGACCTTTGTCCTCACTGCAGCTGATCCACCGGCATCTAATCGACACCGCTCTGCTGTACAGGAAAGAGTTTGGACAGAAGTTTAAGCTCAAGGTCTTGACCGAGATGATACTGAAGTAAGTTTTCTCTTTTTCTGTCTCTCTCTGCGATTCGGTCTCTCCCTCCAGCTGGGGCTTATAATTCAACATGTCACTTGTGTTCCAGGAGGCAAATACAAACCGATGAGAAGAAGGGTCATCATCCCACTGAGGATGCTGTGGCAGCCCTGGAGCTGGCCCAGTACTTTATTAAAGAAGGACCCCGTAAGGTAACCCATCGTTCTCTATCACACAAACCAACACACACACACACACGTGCACAAAGGTGACTCAATATTTTCCGTGCACCCTCATCTTCAGGTTGTGGAGCATCACCTGGAGGAGCTGTGGGGATACACAATAGAGGAGGAAATCATAGAGCTGCCTGCACCCACACCGAGTCACAGGTACAACACCCGCATCACAAAATGTTCCAGCAATGAAACAACACACAAAACAACACACACTTTGTTTTTGTCATTTAATGATTGTTTGACTTAGAGCCTGAAGGATTTATTGATATAAGATTCATCACATGCTGGTGCACTCGACCAATTCTCTGTCCTGTTCTCTCTTGTGCAGGTTTGCAGACATACTACAGACACTCGGCCGGTCAGTGGCCTTCATAGGGAAGCGTTCTGACGTAGCTCTGGATTTGTCCCGTCAGCAGTGGCTCAACTCTGACAAGGAGGTGAGAATTTATTTAGTTTTGACAAATCCTGTAAGGTTCCTATTAGATATCAGTATTCCTCTATCTAAACATATCAGATCAGCAGTGATGTCTTCTTGTGACGCCTTCCTGCGTATTTGCATCCTTTTTCTCACCATTCTCTCACTTTTTGTCTTGTCCTGTTCTTTCTCTCCCTCTTACCATTCCTCCCCCCCCCTACACTCCTCCTTCCTCCCCCCTACACTCCTCTCTCCCTCAGGTGTTGGCCTCTTTCAGGAGACAGGCCGAGTGTCCGTTCCTCTCAGTGCTCCAGCTCTCTTCTCTCTCCGACCACCTGAAGCACTGTGTTCCTCACCGGGAGCACCAGTACCACAGGGTGAGTCACTCTAATTGTAAAACTAAACTAAAGTGGCAGAGTTCTTTTAGTAACATTATAACACAATGTTTTCCATTAACTATTAGTTGGACTAGACATTTGCAGCTCCGGGGGAAATCCTTCCACGTCGGTGAACCTACAAAACATCAATAAACTTTTCCTTTTACCATCCTCAGCAGTGTGATCCCAGGGAAATGTGATCAGAATCCTGTAAGAAACACTGTGTGATTAACTCAACTTAAATCTGTGTGTATTCCTCCTGCAGGTGTGCGCCAACCTTCGTGACATGTGTGTCGTCTTCGCCGGGCCGTTTCCAGCAGGTTTCACCCAGAAGGAGGCGAAGCGGCTATTTCGTCACTGTGGACCAGTTCGGAAAATCAAAATGCTGAACACCAGCGTGAGAGTAAGTCTCACCTGCATCACCACCCTCCAGTTATTCAAGGTTTCTCTCTGATGGACTGTTTATTTCCGTCACAGTTCAACTAGTGACCTGTCTCTGTTCATTCGTATAAAAATATATTCTGTGCAAGAGAAAATATCTCAAACATTCTTCCTCTGTTCCTCACAAACTAGAGCTGGTCATTAAATTTCCTCTTGGACGATGTTTGGTCCCCAGGTCCATGCAGAGGTGGAGTTCGAGCTGCTGGAGGGAGCGACGCTGGCTTTAAAAGCTTTAAATGGGCTCAGCTTGCAGGGACAGTCCATCAAGGTAGTTCTCCTTTTTGTGTCTTATTCCTTTTTCCATCCACCCATGTGCTCTATCTTCAACATGTTCTGTCCTTTGTGCCTTTCCTAGGTGCAGAGGCCTGTTTACGAGTCGATGCTGGACGTGGATCTGATTCTTGAAGCTTTGGCGCATGACGCCCTCGACACCAGTCACCTCTACGCTGTCAGATCAAAGCCCAGTGTGACTGAGGGCATTAACAATTCCGCAAAGATCAACGGAAACACATTAGATGCAAAAAGTCCAGGTGCAGCTTGGGTTAAGACTGCCAATGGGTCGCACTCCGCTAAAGGGAACGATAAACGTCTGCAGCTGGAGACCGAACTGTCTGAGGAATCACTCACAGAGACGTTCGGTCACTTTGGAGCCGTGGAGAGAATCATCCTTCCTGCCAAAGCTGGAAAACATAAAAGACACGCGTACATAAGTGAGCAAAAGACGCTACAGGATTCATGTTCATTATCTCAGGTTCTATTTGTAGGTGTTGTGGCGGAGATTGTGAAACTCTCCACCCTGGTGTGTGTTTAACAGAGTTTGAGAGTCCAGAGGTCAAACACGCAGCCCTCAGCTCCTCTGGTGATCCCCGCATGGAGGACTACGTCATCTGTCCGTCCCTGACCCCGCCCCACCTGCGCTCCTGGGCCGCCCTGACACCAAGTACAGTGGATACTGAGGGGGGAGACGAGGGGAGTGGCCACATGCACGTCAGCTCTCAGGTAAGAAAAGAGTTGTAATCACTCCAGTCACTTGGTGTGATGAGCTTCTGTTTAGTGGACGACCCACTTGACCCCCTGAGCCTCAAATAGCTAAACACAAGATGGAGTTCCCAGCATCAAGGGGCCTTAGAATAAAATCTGTTCCAATACATTACATTAGGCAGTGATATCCACTCTGCCTGCCGGCGTAGTAAACGTCACATCTTAGCAGAAACACTTAGATGTGTGTCGCCTGCAGGACCAGGAGATTGAGCTCGCGGTGGGGAAGCTGGACCGATGCCTGGGGAAGCTCTTCAGATGTCTCCCAGAATGCACCTTGTCTGTGGTCGTGCTGCTTGGACACGAGAGGTGAGGACTCCGAGTGTCTCAGGATAAAAAAAAAGCTGATATCAGATGAAAGTGTTTCTCATCCATCTCTTCTGCTCTCTAGTGCTGATGACCCACGTCCTGGTTTGTGCTTCATGGAGATTAAATCTGGGTCCCGGTGATGAACAAGGAACTAAATATCTTCCACTGCAACGATTCTTCCTCCTGAGAATCCAACCAATGAGGATTTTAAAAAATACAATTATTTAATAAATCATGGACTTTATTTTTGTAAAATCTCCTTTACAGCAGAGTTGTATTTTTATAAATTTTTTTACAGAATACACTCCTCCATTTAGAACCTGTATATTAAAGACAAGTTGAAGTCGAATGCATTACCCAAGTGTTTTTGTTGCCACACAACAAACTACAAAGTTAAAGTGCATGTGCCCTAAAGGACAATAAACCCTCCAGATTTAATTATTTGAATCTCAGAATGTTAATGGAACAAGGAAAACTTTGTATGTTACGTTTCCTCTTTGATTTCCACTACTCCCCCTTAACGTCTGTTCTATGTAACTTTGGTGAGTGGGTTTGATCTCCTGAGAGAAGTGTGGAGCAGAGCAGGAGCAGCTTCAATCATCAGAATCAGGTCCAGCTATTAGAAGAGTAAAGCTGAACTGTAGATCAGATAAAGACTTAAGTTATTAAAAACTAGTTTCTCCAATATTCAAGAGGAAACTTAAATATGAGCAATTCTAAAGAGTTTAGTGGATTTGTTAGTGGCAACTCTTCTGGCTCAGGAAGCCGGGGGATCATGGGTAATTTTCAGCATTCAGTTGAATGGTACGACACATCAACAGGCCTTTTTACTCTACATGAAAGCACTTCATTGCTCGGACGGGGAGCCCAACATAAGTCATGTGGCTGTAGAGGGCGCTGTTGCTCAGTTAAAGGAAATTCCCTCGAGATATAAAAAAAAGCTTGACACTGCCATAGAACTATACTAGCAACCAACATCACTTTAGTTTTTAAAATCAGTTGCTATTGGATCAGTAAGAAAACAGACGATACAGAGACAGAAATACTAAGAAACATTTTTTATTTTTTTCCCCTTTCCAAGGAAATATTTAAGGATTTTTAAACTTATACAAAAATGCAAACGTCTCTTTAACGTTTACACCTTTTGCATTAGAACATACTTACAGACATTGTTGCAAATTGACACGTTTACAAAACATTCAACACAAAAAAAAGGTAAAGAAAAACAAATCTGTACAAAACAAGCACCTCATGAGGGGGTCAAACTGCCACCAATAATAAATATCACATTATCATTGTGAAGCTTAAACATGTCTGATAAAACTGGGGAGTTGACAAATTACAATTCTTTTTTTAAAAAGGGTGGGAAATTATATTTTACTGCATTAAAATACTAGACACACCCGACATTGTAAACTACAGGACATGTCAAGTGGTATTTTTATCTTTAAATTCAAGAAATGGATTCACAGGGACACAGACAACATCTCCCTCACGCACACAACTCACGCTCCCAAAACATAAGACTGAATAGAGGTGATCCGTCGTTAAAACTGATGAGTGAATCCAAAGTGAACACTCGGCTGTGGCTGCTCTCTGGACTGAGCGGAGGATAAAGGAGCATTTCTTTCTGTAAGCTTTTGTGGTGTTGTGGTTTATTTGTGTGTTTATCCAGAAGAGTCGCCTGCTCCTCTGGTGTAGGATCAAAACATGGCAGCTGTCGTTATGGCTTGTGTTTTCTCTTTTAAATAGTCCAGTCAAAATCAAGATTGGCTGGTGGCTTTGGAACCGGTAGCCGCAGCTTCTGAGTGAACGAATGGATTCAGGGCCACTCCCAGGAGGGTGACTCAAGTGCTTAGTAGAAGACTGAGGAGGAGCTCAGTGCTGGAACGTGGCCGCTCCGCTCGCTACCAGACATCTGGGACGTCAAACAGCGAAGTGGAAGACTCAGCGGCTGTAAAAGAGAGAGAGGTTTTCAGATAAGAAGAAATGTATCTCAGATACATTGATTAACAAGTGATGTGTGATCTATGACATTTATCAATCCATCACTTTGGTTAAGATTTAATATCTCAAGAATTTGCCTGTCCCGACCTTCCCTGTTACACCACAGCATTCCAACCATTAAATTTGGTTCAGACATTGAAGGTTTTTTAGTAATCAATTTAGTTTGATGCTTTCATGGGGAATAATCTGATGTTATTAAGGATTTTAATATGTTACTTGGCAGGTGAAAGACACTCAGGTGGAGAAAGCAGGTTCCCTACAAACTCACCTTCAGTCTTATTTTTCTTGTTCTTTTGACCTTTCCTCGCATTAGCCGCCGGGGCTTGTTGCCAGGTGTCTGTCCCTTCAGCATCACTGACTGGATCTGTGCCCTCAGGACTTCCCTCCTCGTCCTGCTGCTCGTCCTCATCAGGGAGAAGACTCAACCCGGCTAAATCTGATGTATCTCTGCAGGTCAAAGCAACATTGAAGAGGCTTAAAATCCCAGCAAACAGGATAACAGCATAATCGATCGCCTCGGTTTCCACTTACGTCGTCCTCAGCCAGCCCTCGGATGTCTTGCTCTCAACAGCGTCAGTATTGGCTTGTCCACTTGCATCTAGGGAGCACAACAGGAGCATGAGAGCTGAGATTAGACCTCCTTATGTTTGCAGAATTCTTAGATTGGATTAGATTGAAACTAAACTCTGGATGCAAGGAAATCACTGAAATCCCAAAATGTGTGGGTGGAAACAATGTTGTCAAGCCAGAACACATCTGCCCCGTCTGTTCTAGAGCAGGTGGTCATAAATAAAACATAAAATTCTGATTATTCAAAATGCCACCCGCCCTCATCCTCAGGGCACGCTGAATCCCCGCTAAGTACTTTCCTGGGGGTGACCTGTGTGTCTGCAGCAGGAAAGTACATGTGCATGCATGTGTTCACACACCATCAGTTTTCATCTTCTTGCTGCCCATGCTATCCGGGTATGAATATTGACTCCAGCCGTCGGTAATTACAAGTTCTCCGATCCCCTGCTCTCCTTGAACCGGACTGATGCTGCGTTTCCTCAAACCCCTGGAAGAAGATAACAACCGTACATAGAGCAGAGGATCAGTTACATGCAGGCAATCCAAGGCAACAGGTAAACACACTGAATATTATGCTAAAAGAAAATATAAAAAGGACAGTTGTGAGGACATACCTGGAATATCCAAAACCACTGGTAGTGGATGAGGTATAGTGGTGTTTCACCCAGCCGTCCTCGCCCCAGGATTTGGTGCTTTGCTTGACCTTGTCCTTGTCCCTTCCCTGGATGTACTCTGCGTACGTCTGGATCCTGTAGCTCTCTGCATAGCGACTGGTGTTCATGGCTGTGGGACGAGAGGAAGGCGATCAGGTTGCTTCAATGTGTTTTTGTGAAAATGGATCGAGTCAAGTCTGGTGCAGAGGAAGGCTGTGAAAACTCACCTATCTGTACCTGGTCTGTTTGACTCAGGGACACAAACGCTGACGTGTCATTAATCCATGAAACCTGGATATTCCCTGAGCAGATTGAAGGAGGAGAAAGTGAGTGATTTGAAATATGAGTCGTACCGGATAACCAGCAGAATTAACACCAACAAAAAAAAGAGAAGGTATTTACCAAAGGCACTAAAGAGCTGGTAGAGGTCACTAGTCTTCCATTCTTTTGGGAATGAGACATGGAGGACATGGTCTCGTTTGGGCTGCACTGTAAGAGCAGAAAATACAGTGACGGGTGAGATGGAGAAGTTGAGACAATGGCTTTAAATGAAAGCCTCGTTAAGTGAATCAAAATAAATATTGCTGTTCAAAGCCTCAATATTTCACTCACAGTCTGGTCCTGTGATGTTGAGGTAGGGAATATCTATGATCCTCATCAGGAAAAGCCTCAAGGACAGAAAATACAAATATTAGAAACCTCCCTTTTAAAATCTGTAATGGTTTATAAAATACATTTGAGTGGATCTCTTACTTGTTGTGGAATGGCTCAATGAGCTTGGAACGAGGTGAGATGAAAGGTTTGGGTGGAGTCAAGAAAGAGCCTGAAAAGAAAGAGTGTAGAGCAGATCAGCCATATTCATTTAGGTGTGTTTATGTTGTCAAGCAGGACCAGTGAGATTGTGCGTCTTACCCAGGTAGTTGGCCATGGAGACGAAACAGAGGCCAGTGATGTAGGCGTCATACCCCGCCTCGTGGAGCTGCTCCTGGGCTGTGTCGTAACTGGGATAGCCCTCTGCGGTTTCTGGAAACAGGTTCGTGGAGAAAAGGTGTCAGCAGTATTTTATACAGGGAAGAATATTACAGTTTAAAGTGTTTTCTCACCAACTTGTGGGGACTTGAAGGGGGTCTGCTTCAGCTGCTTCTCCAGCTCTGCCAGAGAGGTGTTAGTGATCAGGTCCTGTAACAACACAAGTGAAAAGCAACAACCTGTTAGTTTCTTAAAGACACAAAATCATGAAAGAAATCTGGATGGATTCCAGCCTCTTGTATACAAGCATTGCACCATCAGGCCAGAATCAAACCAGTTTAGTCAAAAGGATTTTAATAAGTTATTAAAACATATACAGTTAAACAGAAGCTTGAACAATGACAGTTAAAATGTCTACCTTAAAAGGCTGAGTAGTAGCCATCAGCTTTGTGTCCATTAGTCTGCAAGTGAACAGGCCAGAGAGAAGAACACATTAAAAACACCAATAAAGCAAAGAGCAGTTTCTGTTGAGGACACAAACTCATTTAGCAGGAGAGCGATGCATTACCTTGGGAAGACACACATCGTGACCTCTTTAAAGTCTTGAAGATCCTGCAGAAAAGAGTAGTGGCATAAATTATGCATAGACGACATTACTTTACTTCAAACTGCTATTTTTGTGAAGCAAATAAAAAAGAGGCTCAAGATTAAGCAGCTGAGAAAAGCTGGATGTTTAAAATATCCATCTAGAGTGTGTACCTCTGGAAGAGGGCAGTAGAACTGGTTGATGGTGTGCATCACATCCAGGAGCATGTTGTGGCCGACCACGAGTTTACCCTGTGAATCAGAGGAGAAGGGTTCACAGGTAAACTTCACATCAAGGCCAAAGATATTTAAAACAACTGTAATTCAAAAGCTGCATCTGAAAGAGCTGACTCACAGATTTAGAGATGGCGTGGATGACCCTGGAGAAACCAACAGCATCATTTAGCTCCTCCTGAGGGGGGATGAAGGGGAGCATATTAGACTGGGACAGAATTTTTGTGCATTTCTAAAACAAGATCGCTGTTAATCTTCATCTCACCTGTTCCCTCTCCAGTTTCTGCTGCTCCCTCCTCTTCCTCTCCTCGTCATCTACTCTGCAGATCTGCATGAATCGTTCCTTCTGCAAACCAACAAATTACATCCAACATTCAAAACAGCACAAATCAAAAACAGAAGCCAAGACCATTTTAATTAAGAAATCTTTTAACCTTTTCCGTTTCCACAGTTTCCACATGAAGCCCCTTGGGAAACCTGAGAGAGCGAGAACAACGTTAATCTACAACAAACACACACATCAACAATAACAGTGAATAGGTTTGTGACACTTACTTCCAGTTCAGGGTCTGGTAGATCAGCTTTCTCTGAAACCTGGCATGGAAAGACAAGTTTAGTGAGCAGGGATTAAAATACAAATGGCGTAGATGGGGCCTTTTGAGAGAAGGTGTCATTTACCCTGTGCACGGCTCCAAGTTAACAGTCTTCTCCGAGTTAGTGAAGAGGGTCTCAACTTTCTCTCTGGAAGAATAAAGCAGGAACAATCAAAACACAACCACTAACATCATTATGATGCATTTGTTTTGAGGTTTGGAACAAATAAATCTAATATACTCATTAATTTGAAGTCACATTTTGAGTCAGTGTCAAAGTAGTGGCCTTCTAAAAAGAAGAGCTTGAGTTATATGTTTAACACTTTGGAATTCTGGGGCATCGTTTCTGGGTCGTGCTCAGTTTAGCCCCAAGGAAAGAGAAAGAGGACACTAATCTAGGTCCTCTCAGTGTGAGACAGGAGCCACCACATGGCCTCAAGTGAAGACGTTTCACTCACACCTGAAATCTGGGACACACCACTTGTCCTGTGACACTTACATCACCCTGTTGATGAAGTCTTTATGTTCTTCGGGTACGTGTGCGGGGCCTTTGGACGACGGGGAGATGAAGGACGGGGTCCCCATGCCGTTAGCTTGTTGATTCCTCCTCTCCTCTGTCTGCTCCCTCAGCTGGGCCTCCTCCTCTTGGTTTAGGTATGGAATTCCTTTGAAAATCAGAAAGGGGCATTATGTTGTTGCTCAACAAACACTTATGATATTTATTATTATTAGATAAGGTTTGAAAGAAGTCTGATAATCAGTTACTTGCCTGAATGAACTACAAATTAACAAGATTTTTAAATTTCAAATGGTTTGAGATCTAAACCCATGAAGAAACAGACCAAACATTCACTAGCAGCTTATGTTCGTGGTCACATACTGAGAATAGATGCCCTGCACTAAGCATCATGAAACAACAAGGGCATTTCCCTGTCAGTCTGAGCTGCACTCACCATCACAGAACACCTTGTTGAAGTCAAATCCCTGACTGGCCAGGAAGTCGATGCTGGAACTCTGAGAAGACAAAAGATGTGAATATTTTCACAGCCGACCGAGCAGGAACGATTATAAACAATCTTCTGTTTCTCAGGGTTAGGGTTAGGTCAATAATCTAAGCTCTTTGTGAATTAGTTAAAACAATTTCCTCAGAGTAAACAACACTGACTTACTTGACAGATGAATTTGATGTCGGGGGACGTCCTGTTGAATGGTTTCGGGAATACATAGAAATTAAAAGGCTTTATGATATACCTAGGAGAGACGAGATGTGAGGAAACAGGTTAAAAGTTGAAAGTCTTCCATTATCAGAAATTAGTAAACAAACATCTTTGCATAAAAAAATAAAATGAAATTTGAGATATAGCAGAGTAACTGCTCTGAGGCAGCAGGAGATGGTTCAAGGAGTAATTGTCCCTCTCAGTAATTTGGGCTCTTTGTCAGTACTTATAAAGAAAAAGTTGGACTTAACTATATTTTTCTGAATATATAAATATGAGCACAGTCCTTTAGGAGACAGTTCATCTAGTTTGTCAGATTTAAAGTTCTGCAGACATCACTCACTTTAACTTTGCCTGGTCGTACTTGAATGTGCATAATCCAAACTGGAACAGCAGAAAGTCCATGGAGTGCTGGTGGAAGCAAAAGAAAAGAAAGACGTTTAATAAGAAAAACAAACAGACTGGTGCAAAACCGTGGAGGGAAAGTCGATTTCTTTATGCAGGATTTTTCAGCCTCATCCTAATGCGTACGTGTGTGTTTGTGGTGTAATCTGTTCTTCCAGGTCTTAATTGTGAAGTGGACATCCTGTCTGGCAGCACCTGGAAGTTTCTTGATTAAAGGCCAAGTTCAGACCTGACGAGATCCCATCAGAAGTTTTCAGCGCTAAGTATGTGTGTTCACACCTGGAAGTAATACGTGAGCCAATCTCACTTCCCTGCTCTATATGCAAATAATCACGCACGTTGTTTTTGTGTTGCTGAAGAGGAAACGCTGCGAGCGAGAGAGAGTCAGGATCTATTTGACCAATTTTATGAAAAGTATCAATCATGTGGGGATATGTGTTGATGTTGTGATGGTGGCGGCTGCAAACAAATCAACACATAAGCTCTGAGAAACAGTTAAATTGGGTTTGATTCACTGTGAAACTGTGGGTCAGAGGACGTCAGCGGAGCAGGTGCTCCTTCATCTGTGGCCCGGGACTCATTTGCATTAACAAAACAAAAAGAACGTGGCTACATGCGACATGAACCAACTCCGAATCTGGCACATGACATCCACTGACTGTTCACCAAGGAAGAAGCTTCCCTCCTCCTGAGATTAATCTACCTTTACTACAGTACAAAACGTTCTCCTGGAGGTGCTGTCCTTTTGAGGGATTGACATGTGATGGTCCCAGTGGACAGGGTGATGATGCACGCTGCACACACTACAAACCCACCTGAATTGAACTTGTAATTTGACCTATTGGGACAAATAAACGAAATTGACCGTGTCTGATGACCCGTGCTGACCTTTTTGAGCTTGGTGTACCGCTCCTCCGGGGTGTCCAGTCCGTTGGTCAGCGCACTGACATTGGGACCGTCGCTTATGCCTGAAAACACAAAGCACACACATGTCACACAAACCCACATGTCACACAAACAGCGGTGTCTCCAGCACCGTCACGCATTTCTGCTGCGACTCCTCCACGCTCACCTGAAAACTCGCCATCGATGGCCAGAAAGTCCGCCTCCTCTATGGCGCTGTACACCGTCTTCAGGCAGCCCTTGTAATCTGCGGAGAGAAGTGAGAGCACACCGGGGGTTGGAAAAGTTGTGGCGCGGACATCGTGCTAAGTTAACCCGCAGAGGAGCCGCACAAGCCCCCGCAGCTAGCTGGTCCGTTAGCTAGCTGGCTAACACAATACGCACACAGCCGCTAATTCTGCGGGAACACAACCCGTCCACTGCCCCGCTGCTCGGTGTCACTGTGTCCGGGACAACGTGCGTGAATCCTGCGGGGGAAATGTGTCCGGCTACTTACTTCTGCGTGTCAGCTCCATCCTGCACAATGACTGAACCCGGCTGACAGCTAACGCTAGCTAGCCTCCGTCCACTGGCTTTTAACGGACTCACAAGCACTTCCGGGCCGCAGCCGCCGCTCGGAGGCGCCGTGTATTAATACCACAGCGTGCGACGGTTATATTTAACAGTAGTATTAAAGAATATATACTTTAGAATGTTTTTTTAATTGTACATCGTGGTATTATAATTATTAGAAAAGTATGTATATTAAATTAGAATGTTTTTTTCAAAATATAAAATTACTTATTCAAAGCAAAATATTTATTTAAATTGTTAATAAATGTTTTCAAAACCAGTAAATTATTCATTTTAAAAGGTTTTTTTAGATTTTTAGAATGATGTATTATTTATTTCATATAGAACGACAGAGGGGGAATGTAACTAAGTACATTTACTCAAGTACAAATTGAACTTTTACCTATTATTTTATATATAAGTTAGTTTAAACAACATACATACCACACCAACTTATTTTGTGACAAAAAACTTTTTTTAGTCATTAATCATAATCTTTTTAGATCCACTAGACACCATATAAAAAATCCCACATAGTTTCTTATGACTCTTTATGTTTTACTTTCTCTTCTCTCTCATATTTTATCACATGTTTGCACCTGCTAACATTTTACAATACTGAACCTCTTGTCTAATAAAAGATAATTATCTAAACTTCCTTTTTCTACTTGATTGTAGAAAGAATTATGTTTGCATTATGTTCCTTCTGCATAATCTCAGGACCAGGTGAATCCAATTTAAGAGGGAAGACATTCATCAGAATTAAGAATTACTGTCAACTCGTGCAGAGAAACTCAAGAATGTTGGTCACAAAGAGAAATCCAGGAAAATGGTTTGACTGAAGAGACTAAAATAGAAATACGGACCCTGTTCATGTGCCCAAAATAACACCGATATTTGTTCAGTGCCTTTGCTTATCTTCAGGAGGACAGGAACATATTTGTTTTACATGTTGTGACCACGATCCACGCTGTCTCGCACAAGAGCTGGATCGTGTTTATTTCAGCTACATTTCTGTGAAGTCAGTCTGGCAGTGCAAATAAGTTTTAACAAGACGGAGCAGTTCATGCAATTATTATCTACTCTTTGCATTGAAAGATGAATATTAAACATAAGTCTCTTTCAGGAGGAAATGTCTTCACAGTGAAAAGAGGATGAGGTGTTCTCTCCATTGAAATGCAAAGATGACATTTCAAAAAAAGTATCTACGATGAAGAAGAAAAGCAGACTTCATCTTTGGATGTTTTCTCCGGGGATGTGTAACTGTAGAATTCTATATTTTTTGACACAACCTTACAAATATGGAAATCAGGTGTCTTTGTTTGCAAAGCTTTAAGGTTTTCAAGCACACAAGAGAAGGCTTTATTATCTGAAGGTCAAATATAGTTCTTTATGCAACTCAAAGAGCTGCACCATTACCTCACTATAATCTATAATAATACATTGACTTATTGTAATTATTTTGTTTAATCTCCAAGAAGCAAGTAATCAGGTTAACTGAGGTGCATCACACGGGTCATGAGCCGGTCACCTCCAGACTCAGGGATGTTTTATTCCTTTAACCCCAGTCAGTCTCCTGGTGGCTGGACAGAAGCCTCCCCTGCTGTTTCCTCAGCTGCCTCCTCCTCAGCCTCAGCCCTTCTCAGCCTCCTCAGTCAGATCCATCATGGCTCTTTGGTGCTTTGGTCCCAATTCAAGTCCCGGTGTGGCCGGGGTATTTTTGTGTGTGGTTCGGATGTTCTCCAACAGTCTGCTTGGTTTTTCTTCAGGTCCTCCCTCAGTCCAAAGACGTGCATATTAGGGTTAGGTTACTTGGAGGCTCTAAATTGAGTGACGGTTTTAATGTGAGAGTGAACGGTTGTTTGCATGTTGTGCTCTGTGATACACTGCCTCTTGCTAAGGCCCGGATTGTCTCCAGCTTCCCCCCGTGACCCTCAACGAACAAGCAGTATGGATAACGGATGATGCTTTGCCTCTGTGACACCCATGCTGACGAAGCCCCATGCAGCACCCACCTCCACTATAGGGGAATGAAAGCCCTCCAGCCAACCTCCATACATGTGAGTGCTGGCTGCTGAGTCAGCATATTGGACTGCTTCTTACCTCTCCTCCGACAGGACTGTGAATTCTATGAGAAGGACGCTCTTGGCAACCGTGGATAACATCACCACATCGGGCAGGAGTCATGTAGAGGTAATTTCCCCGGGGAACTGGAGCTGCTAATGGAGCTGGTTTACTCCCATAGCTCACCTTCTCCTGGGTGTGAGACGTCCTGCTGGAGCTCTCAGGCCCTTGGCTCTCCCTGCAGACCTGGTGAAGTTGATGAGTTGCTTATCTGAAGACAGAGGTCCTACATGTCTCGATCACTTCAGCCATTTTTCTTAGCATGAGGCCAATTTACCATCAAGAGAGTGGTCTAGTGGCAGAAACTTCGACTATGGGCAGAAAAGGTCTCTGCTTCGACTCCACGGAGAAACAACAAAAAGACGAACCTGGATTGATCTGTCAAAAAATCCAAGAGGATTCTCCCTACCCTGTCTAGTGCCCCTGAGCAAGGCACCATCCAACATCTGCTCCCTGTGTACCGTACATGGTCGCTCACTGCTCTGTGTGTCCTGCACCAGATGGGTCAAAAGCAGAGGTTAAATTTCCCTACCTGCATGAGTGTGCCTGTGCATGTCTGTTCATGTGTTTGGGACAAATAAATGCATCTTAAAATTAATCTTAATCTCCTTTGGACAATGCTGTCCTTTGTCCTGACAGAACATGCTGGAGACTACCGGTGGCCAAGGGAGCATTTTGCTTCTACCAAACCACCAGTGGAGGTTTTGGAGGCAAGCTTAAGTAATGCATGTTGCTCTGTTTAGGAAACCGAATCTCGTCTGTGGTCCTCCACGGATCAGACCATGATAGTGGTCAGTCCACGGTTCAATCCTACATTGTCCAGCCTCCTTGGTGGCCTTGTCACACTATTTGAATTCATTCCTGCTCAGTCCATGTTACTTCTTTCACCACCATGTAGTTTCTTTCTTCCCTGGTAGCCAGTAGGGCCGGATGCATTCGGGGATTTAGAGATATAAGACAAAATCAATAAGTTGATGGGGACAGAACCATAAACATTTCCGAGGTCCTGCTACACAACATGTCTTTCCCTCTCTTGGTCCTCTGGCACCTCTCACCAAATCATTATCGAGTGTTCGACATACATTGACTCTCCTGGCACGTCAGGCCTCTGGCAGCTGGAGTCGCTCACAACTGCATGGAGCCACGAGCTGAGAAGGGATTTAGGGGCCTCATTTAGCCCGGGGCCCCCAAAGTCCCTTGAAATGCACCAGTGATGTAACCACTTGTCACGATAGAGAGGAGAATTTTCACCATTTATTAGAGAATTGCTCCCGAACTGTCAGAATTTGCTGGAGTACTTTTCCCTCCGATCGAAGACTGCACAGGCTCTGGGACGAGTTGATGATTCCCTGCAGCTCCACTGAAGCTCTGCAGGGTTTCTCTGGACGTCGGGGTGCTGGGTCGTAGAGTTGATGCTGCTCTTGATTTTCTGATTATACCTCCGTGGAAGTGGAAATAGATCACAGCAGAGCACATCAGGCTGACACATTAAACGCTTACACAACAGACAAACGACTGGGCAAATTAAACAGATTTAATTAAATTGTGTTTGTTGAGTGGGAGTCGGCATTTGTGTGGTTGTGTTTATGTCCATTAAACCTCAACGGGATCACAGTGGATCTATATAATGCCTTTGTTTTTGAATGACCGTCACGCTGTCTTACTGATTTACTGCTGTTCTCCAAACACACTTTGCTGCAGAACGATGAAAACCTCTGATGTGTTTCTGAAAAGCAGCAAACACGCTATGATTGCTCAGACTTTGATTTGCCATAACGTGGCTTTAATGTCCGTCACAGCTGTGAGCAGAGATGTCACCTCTAACAGCTGAGCGAAACTTGAGCATTTCTGAGAAAAACATACATACATATATATAAATAGACTTTGAAAGGTTTTCTTCCCCATTCGTTTCACCATCAGTCATCTGTGAGCTGTTCTGGTCTGTGAGTAAGTGATGGCATATTTGCTCCAGCGTCACTCAACCTGTTTCATTTAAAGGAATCACTTTCTCTTCTGCGATATGTTGAGCTGTAAACTGTAAAATATTAAGAATTTTTTTTTAACATTTTGAGGACATTTCAAGCTTTTACAAGATAGGTGTCTTTTTTAACTTTGTGTTAAACTTAAACAACCGATACATTTGAGGTCTGATACGAGCCTTACATAGATAGATCACTATTGTCATTTATGTTGTTGCTGTTATTAACAGAAAGGAAATCTTTTATTTCACAGAATGAACAGTGCAGAGAATTATTACTTTTTTTGTCGTAACAGTTTGATGACAACCCGTTGGAGATCACTGACAAAATGTAACATCAACACCAGCCCCCCAATTATCCATAAAAGGCAGGTTCCAGTACACTGTACTAGTTTTTCTGTTCATACTAGCGTAGAAATCAAATTTGAATGCAATGAAAATGTAAGTGACTGGGGCACAGCTTCCACAGTCCTTTTGTGCAACAACACAATGCTGTGGGTCTGAGCTCAAATTTGAGTAACACTGAGTTATAGTTATTTTAAATGAGCCTTTTATTTGACACAAGCTTGGCAGTAAAACTCTTTCTGAGGAATTACGAGGTGAATTTCACATTAAAAACATTAAATCTGGAAGTCACCCACTTAGCCAAGCTTGCAGAAGCCTTGTATTATCTTCAGCTAGATTGTAAAAGGATTTGTTTTACGCAGAATGAGAACTGTGGATTTTTATCCCAATGATTTACATTGAATTTTACACTATCGTTTGTTTCTTCTCTGTTAAAGGATTCCTAGTGACTGATCGTGCAGCTTGGTCTCATCACTACCCAGAGGCAGCTCAATATGTAAAACAGTCAGTAAACGCCTCTCTTACTGTCTCCAGCTCAGTATCGAGTCACGAATTAAACAGAATGAACCTAAACAATCTTCAAATAAAGGGGGATTGCTCTGCCGCTGACCAGTAATGACTGTGTTGTCAGATTATGACACATTATCAATGTCCTTTTAAATGCATTTGAATTTTATAGTCACCAGCGATGAGCCAGACTTCCAAACACGTGAGGCGACCCTTTAATGGACGGGGACATTAGGGCGATGACATGAGATGAGAAGAGAAAGCTTGTGATGACGAGTGACGCGCACCAAACATGCTCTAGTCTGGTGGCAGCATCCAAACGTTGATGAGGAGACAACACAAACTTTGACATTTTTTTAATTAAGGCCAATGTATCTACAGTATATAAGAACGCATAATATGTCAAGTGACATCATGCGTGTTTTGCGGTCGCTGACATTAACTTAACAAACTCCCGCGAGGATTAATCCACTGTGGGGCCTCGGGGCAAAACTAAGCTTTGTGCAGAGTGTGTGTATCTGTCACTCACTGTCAATGTATATGACAGCGTGAATACATCTTCCTTTGAGTCCCACATCCAACTAGGCTTTGCTGTGATGGAATATTAATTAGCTCCATGTATGAGGTGAGTGTCAAACAGTCCCACAACAGGGACATAAAGATAAGGATGTGAGATTTGTGAGGAATCGCAATTCAAAGGTCCTGATATCTGAAGTTGAGATTTTGTCAAATTACCACAAATCTGTCAGTGAACCTCGGTCTCTGAAAATCTCTAAAAAATCTAGAGTCGTGCTTTTGCTCTAAACCTAAGACTTAGCATATTCCGATCGAAATAGAATCGAAGAAAACTATGCCTATAGTTGAATCATTTCACATTGAGGCTGGATGTGAAGGTGCAAAAAGGCTATATTTTAACAAACAATCGACAAACTGACTATAAAACAGCCGAGTACTTAAGAAAATAGATTCATGAACAATTTTGTATCTACACTTGTTTGAATAAGAAACTCAAAGCATATCACCGACACTGGGATCGTTGAATCAAATGTACATTCAGGTCTTTTTAAATCAAATAACACAGTTTCTCTCTCCACGAATGTGATGTGATTGATAGTGAAATCTAATGTAAGAAACATCAATGCAGAGGAGATTTAAAACACCTCAGACATCCCATCATCAAGCTTATATCCCCCTGCTGCCTGCTTCCATTTGCTGCAGCGCAAGAAAACAGTGTCAGAGGAACAACCTTTATTGGGAAAGACAGGATTGATTCCATTTTTATTATACTTTGGGCTTGTACTGTACATCTATATGACAACTGAGGTTACTCGTGAGATTTAAATTGGATATAAAAACATCCTGCGTTTCAGTGTTAAAGATTAAAACAGCCGTTGCAACCCTTGTTTGACATTTGAAAGATTTCAAAAGTCAAGAGTTTACTTGAAAAACCTGCACTTGAATGTGTAGCTTTGACTTGTTATGAAGGATCCGGATTCTTCCTGGATGCTTTGACACGACTGGGAATCAAACCACTGACCTTCTAGTTAGTTGTAGATAGAGATTTTTTCCTATATTCTTTGATATGAGTTTATCATGATTATCCTTTTTCAGAGCTGTCCTTATTTACTTAGTTATAAAACTATTAAAAAACATCCCTACACTTCATAAATCATCTTTTTGGTTTGACTGTGATCTAAAGTCGACAGCCACCACAGGAGGGGGCTGCACTCCACTGTTTTGGCTGTGTTGCTTTTTTTTGGGGGGGGGGGGCACCTTTCTACATTTCACACACAAGCTCACACTCTATGACTTCTGAGGACATTACATTCCCTTACATTGATTTCCTGGAGATTTTGCCTAACCAGAACAAAAAGTTGCATAACACTAAGTTCCCCCCCAAACCTCTCACATTGATCTAAACTGGACCGTACCATAACCTTTTCTTTATTTTTATTGTCACATACCTGCTTTTACGTGTTGAATTTTTCATGTGACACAGCTTGATATTTATTGATTTAATTTTAACACCACCATGTTTCTTTTAAAATGCACTGTATAAATAAAGTGTCTTCTTTAATATTATTATATTGAAAAATAGATTGAGCCACGTTATGGGGACTTCCTTTTTTGTCCCCATAAGGAAGAGAAGTCCTCATATTGTCGGTCCCCACAACACCACTAATACTGTACGTCGCCCACACACAAACACACATGACCACATGCTTGAGTTCACTATAAAAGCTCTCTGCTACCTTTAGATATATTTTTCTTTTCCATCAAAGCACATCACGCTTTTTGCAGCCAAAGTGACACAACAGGGAATCCGTAGAGTGGATGGAGTCGGGAATGAAAGAAAAGGAGAGAGGGCGGGAATGCAATTCATGGTAGAAGCAGACTGAGAGGACACCATCAGCGTGACTGTGTCCATGTGAGTGCGTGTGTTGTCACCATCAACCCTTTCTTTTAGAGCAGATAAAGATATGAGAGCGAGGCTACCGGGGGATGAAAGAGGGAAAGAAAGGAAAACATGTCGTTGAAAAGAAGCAATCAGAAACAAGCTGGAAGAAGGTCAAGGAGGACGAGGGGGGGGGGGGGGTACGGAGATTTAGAATCTAGCAGTTGTGTATACAAAAGTGGGCCACTTCAGACTGAAGGGGTACAGGCGAAAGAAGAGAAGAAAAGGAATCGAGAGTCTGGTTGTAATGTGACAGTTAGTGGTTCAATAAACATTTTCTCGGCTGTCATACACATAAAAGCGTGTGCGCACACACACAAACACACACACAGACACACACATGCACACACACACACACACACACACAGAGGTGTTCCCGATTTTATAACCTGCTCAGACAGTCGTGTTATTGCTCCCCTAATCATGCGTGAGATTAGGTGGCAACACACAAGCAAAAACCTGATGTTGACACGTCCTGTGCCATTTTCATCACACAGACACACACACACAAAAACATACACACACACACACACATACACACACACATGCTCTGAGTTTTAACTGGTCCTCCTGTGGATAGAAGCTGATTTGCTGAGGAATGACTGACATGGTTTATCACTCTATTAATGCACGATGGGACAGAAGCAGAGCGTTTTTCACAGTAGCTGTGAATCGGATAAAAGTTTTTCAGAGTTGTGGAA